>NW_007732830.1:0-99702 GCF_000696425.1 Galeopterus variegatus
GGCGGGCGGGGGGCAGTCGGGCTTCGCCCCGCAAGTGGGGCTGGGCTGGGGCTGACTCACAGAGCTCGCAGAGTTGGGCCAGTCCGGCGCGTTTCACTCTGTTTCTGCACTGTTTCTGCTGGCTTTCTTGGCCTTTGTTGTCTGGGCTGCTCGTTCGTTCCCGCAGTAGGGCTTGGGTGCTCTCAGGAGTCCTCTTTTGTGTCGGCCCCAAAACCTCGAACCTGCTGCCGCTTGTTTGTCGATGTAGGATCGTTGTTGAAAGAATTATTTGCGTTTTGTTGCTCTTGGAAATGCAATTAATACTCTGGTATCACAGCGCACTGCTCTCAGGATCGCGCTGTCTCCTGGCACAGCTGCTCCAAACCCGTCTCCATCTTGGAATCATAACAAATTTGATTAATCAAAATTTGGGTGACATGGGAGCCTTCAGAAATATCTGCTTTTATGCTTAGGTTAGAAGAATAGACAGCCACATAGAAGTGTTATTAGACAAAAATGGAATGATCTAATGGTAATAAACTGAGGGGGAAACCCAGCAAGTTCTGTCTCTTCAGATCCTTCTTGACCTCTTTCCATAGTATTTCTTCCTTCTGGATATAGGGCAAGCCCCCTCTGGAATGAGGGTCTTCTGATGGACTATCAGAGAATTTCTTTATGACCAGCTCTTACACAGAAAAGTTGGGGAAGGTTAGAGTAATATGTCTCATTTCTATGACCTGCCTTGGGGAAAAATAATTCTAATTTCTATGGCCTGCCTTGGGGAAGGAAAGGAAGAGGGAGACAGGAGGGCAGAAGAGGCCTTGCTTCTGAGGCCCTTACAGTGCCCTTCAGTTCAAAGTATTTAGCATACCAAAACACCAAACTTTGGAGTATTGTTTTCTAAACTGCAAAATAATTAAATTCTAGAACATGTCTGAAGAATATTTATGGAAAAACAAAAATATCCTGCACCTAAGAAATTAAAATTCACAATGCCTGACATTCAGTCAAAAATTACCAGGCATGGAAAGAAGCAAGAAAACACAACTCTCAATGAGGACAAAAAATAATCATTTGAAACTGACTCAGAGCTGACACAGATATCAGACTTAGCAGTCATGGCTATTAGAACAATTTTAACTATATTCTATATGTTCATGAAATTAGAAAAAGTCATAGAAAATATATTTTTTAAATTCCTTACCTATAATTATTGGGAAATTTATAGCACTAACACTTGTATTACAAAAAAATGAAAGGTCTCAAATTAATGCCCTCAGCATCCACCTTGATAAAATAGAAAAAAAGAGCAAATTAAACTCAGAGTAAATAGCTGAAAGAAAATAATAAAGATCAGTGTGAAAATAAATGAAACAGAAAATAGAAAAACAAAAGAGAAAATTAAAAAACAAAAGACAGTTTTTTGAAAGGATCAATAACATTTATTAACTTTTAGCTAGAATGATTAGGAAAAAAATCCAACAAGACCCAAATCAATACTATAGATACAACATACTGTATATTTTAATCTTCACATTTATTTATAGATGAACCACAATAACTAAGTTTAGAAGGCTACTGGTAATAAACTGTTACATGGAAATATGTACTATAGATAAGAATAAAGAATTAGAGAAATAAGCCAAAAAAAACCAAAAACCAAAAACAATAACAACAAAAAGAACAACAAGAAAAAAACCAAAGTGTGTGCCTTAGGCACTGGCTGCTAGTAGAATTTTAAAAATAAATGTAAGTTATTCTGCCCCAAGTGTAAACTTTTTAAAAAATTTCATGTAAGAGAATGACTTTTATAGTTAATTAGCTTCCTTCCTAGCTAATTAACTATTAAAAGGAAATAGTTGAATTAGTAGCTAATTAACTAAAAAAGGTAGAAGGAAGCAATTTATAGAACAGAAGTAAAAGCTGTGCTATGACTAATTGTCTCCCCAAAGCCACATTATAGACAAGAAGACAATAGAATAATATTTTGATAGTACTCAAAAAATAGAATCCTATACCAAAATAATCACAAATTTGGGGATTAAGGCATAATAAATACAATTTTACAAAAAGACAAATACAAGTAGAATGTACTACACAAAGACCTTCACTCAAAGAACTACATGAAGGTTCACATAAAATTGAACTCAAAAGGCTGCAGCGTGACTCAAGAAGCAGTTGTGCAGAAGTCAGAAAGCGTCAACACTAGATGTAAATTGACTGAATTAAAAATAGTGAGATCTGGGATGGGAATGTGGACTGGTATAGATTAAATGTGGTTTATTAGTTTTCTACAGCTGCTATAAGAAATTATTGCAAACAGTAGCTTAAAGGAATACAGACTTATTATCTTATAGTTCTGGGGGTCAGAAATCTGAAATGGATTTCACGAGACAAAAATCAACATGTCAGTAGGGCTGCATTCCCTCTCGTTCCAGCCTCTGCTTCCATTATCACACCTTGTCACTCTCCTGCCTCCCTCTTTCACTTATAAGGACCCTGGTGATTACATTGGTCTCATCCAGACAATCCAGAATGATCTCATCTCAAGATTCTTAATCACATCTGCAGAATCCCTTTTTCCACGTAAGCTAACGTATTCACAGGGTCTGGGGATTAGGATGTGAACATCTTCAGTGGGGCAGTGGGATGGGGGTGGGGGAGGGTACTTATTCCACCTACTATATAGGAAACACTAAAATCCAAATTACACGGGTGAGATGGATGGGGGATCTGAGCTCAAACGTCCTGAGGTCCTTGAGAGGAGAATAGAGATAATAATTAGCTTTCAGCACTGGTAAATCAAGTTTGTTAAGAAGTAGTCATGTTAAACATGCTATATATATATAATGAAAACCAGTGACAGCAATAAAGAGATCTTAAAATTGATTAATCCCAAATTAATATTATTATAAAAGGAAAGCAATATCGATACAAAATTAATAAAAAAGGAAAGAAATTACAAGAAGCCAAGAATACCATAGGAAATTATGTGGAAAAGATGATTAATTTGAAATAAAAAGTCAGTAATACTATTGTAAAAGGACAAAATTACAAGTATTTGAAAAGTATATTCAAAAGATTAAAGACAAAATAGTACATGTCCAAAACATACAGGTACTGAAAACTTAAAAGTAAAATATGGTGAAAGATAAACTATGAATGAATGTTCTAAACAGGAAAGAAAAAAAGATGGTTTAGTTAGATTAGTGGCACTAAATCAGGATCAATTTTGTGCTCTAGGAGACATTGGGTAATGTCTGGATATATTTTTGGTTGTCACAAATTGAGAAGGGGATATTCTAATTACTGTAGTTTTATAACAAGCCTTGAAACCAAGTAGTACTAAGTACTCCAATTTGCTGCTTCTTCTCCAAAACTATTTTGGCTAAATAAACACTCAAAAAATACTGGTAACCAATAATTGTGGAATACACAGTTTAAATGGAACATTTACATAAAGCATTTACAAATACAGACCATATTCTGAACCATATATCAATTCTTTTCAATAAGTTGAAATAATTGTAATCACACAGAGTACATGCTCTTACCGAAAAAGAATGCATATAGAAAACAGTAACTCAAGGGTCAGAAACGTTGTTCAAATATTCAGAAATTAGACAAACCTCTTCTAAGTAACTCATGGGTAAAATCAAGGAAATGAGAAAATATTATAAAGTAAATAAAAATAAAAACAAAACATATCAAAATTTGTGGATTGCGCCTAAGCAGTGCTTAGAGGAAAATTATAAGCTTTAAGTGCTTATTACCTTACCACAAAACTCCCAACAAAGCTCTCCTTCACACAGCTGCCTGTGAGATTGATCCTGTGGGAGAAATCTAGGAAAGAAAACTGTGAAAAGATACCACAGAGGAGAAAAGTTTCAAGAAGACCACAAATTAATCAGAGGTAGGAAAGAGGAGGAAAAGGCTACCAAGAGTCATATATGAAATTTTACCACCAAGAATCCCATCTCTTGAATCTTTTTTTTTCATTATACGTGGCTCATTTAATTGCATGTAAGACACAGATTAAAGCAAAAAATAGGTTTGAGAACTTATGCAAACCGAAGAAAGAATAATACGGCTCCTTGTTTTTACAGAATTGTCATTTTATCGGTTGCAGCATGTTTTCTTATTTTTCTGCCAACCATGCCATGGCAAAATGCTCTCACTGAACATAATGCAACTATATCTCTTTCTTACAAACGAAAGTTCATTCAAAGGAAAACAACAGTAATAACAAAACAAAACACAAAAACCAAAATTCCCAGTGTTACATTCATCAGTTCGAAGTCCAGGTTTTCTCATGGATTTCATACTTAATTATTTCTGGGTGTGGCTTTTCTTAATATTGCAACATATGACTTAAATACTGTGATCTCTGGTCTTCATACTGAATTTACTGGACATTATGGATACATCTCTTTGGAGATGGAGTAAATTTATTGATCTGCAAATAAGACTGAACCACATTCTCACTGTTTATGCACTGGGAAAGCTCACCGCTCACTTTCTGCCATGCCTAGAGCTGAGAGAGGTAAGGAATCTCCTCTTAGAAGAGCACTTTATCCATCCACTTTCTGTTGGTGTGATTATGGGGATCTTGGTATTGACTTAGAGACTGAGCTATGACTGGTCCCTATTTATAGTCTTTGGATGTATCTGGAAAACTAAACAAAACAAAACAAAACTTTTTAAAAGATGCTAGTTTGTTTATTTCATTTTAAATGACCATTAGGAAGTAAAAAAAAAAAATTGAAATATAATTTGGTTGTAAATTGAATTGAAAATCGAATATTAAAGATTCTGCCTCTTCTCCTCTCCTTAAACCACCTGTTAATGGCATTTCTCTAGACTTTTGCCTTGAAACAAAAGGAAACAATTGAATTCTGGTAGACACAGATACCCGTCTGCTACTTGCACCCAGACTCCATTACTCACAATTACAAACAGCGAGAATAATTATCTTTTAAGAAGTACTTGGGAAAGATTGGGGGAACAGATTCCACCTTTCTATAGCTCCTTATTCATTACCCAATCCCATTAATGTGGATTTGAAATTTGGGCATTTGCTATTTGACAGGGGCCTGACTGATTCTGTAGGGTTCTGAGTTATTTGTCATATGCAGAATATTCATCCTGTATTTCCTTTCTAACAGACTAGTTTTGATAAAGTCTTAACTCATAGAAGATTGCAATAAGCAGCCAAAAATATTTCAGAAGTAGGACAGTTCTTTTTCAAGTCCTCCCAAACTGCAAACTCAAAAAGATACATGATCTAAGAAATAGCAGGCAATAATTTAAGCATCTGCATCACTACCAGACACTGGGTGAGATTTTGAGTCAATTTTATTGAATATTTAGGTGACTCCATAGTTTTTTCACCCTGGTAGTGCACATCTTGAGTTGCCTTTGCATTTGATTTACGGTGTATGTTAACTTTAATCTTGATTTAATTCATTACAGTCACCTCCACAGTTTGAACGTAAGGCATGCTATTTGGTGTATATTGGTGTGCTCACTGCCAAGGGAACTCCAGCTAGGACGTGTAGCCAAGGGCACCGGGCTTGTGAATTCAGTTTCTGTGATGAGCTGACGAGGGGAAGGGGTGGGAGGTAGAGATGGTGGCAGTCAAGAGGAATGAAGTAGGGAGTGAATGAACTGCTCTGGGAATGGATTTAAGAACATTCCTTCTTGGATTAAGAGTGTTCTAAAGACCAGCAGCCAAATGTGTCCACAAAGGCAATTATTGGGGGAGATGGAAGCTGTGTTTTGTCAAGGGGCTAGAAGCTAAAATCCTAAAATAAAAGTTGTAGAAAGTAAGGGATGGCATTAGAAGCTTCTGATCCTGGGTAGCAGGTGAATTTCTGTTTCACCCATTTCACTCACTGTGAAGGAAATGGGGGAAAATTCTTTTATTTTGACTGAGACAGAAAGTTCATGGGGCTACTCACCTTTGTATGCAGTACTGTCAAGAAGCATTGAAAGTGAGGGTGAATTCTCTCAGGAGATTTATTCTCACAAGTATTCCTCTTGGATTTTCATGCCAGGAAGATAATTGCAACTACCAGAGAGCAATCAGGGCTCTTTTAGACTTGGCTGCCCATGAGTGGCATACATAACCACTTCTTAAGTAACTATAAAGTGCTAATTTACAATTTTTTTTCATATAAAATTTGGATGGTTCCTACCAATTGTCCTGTCATTTAACTGATACCTAGGCAGGAATTTGTGGCTTGTGGTTGGTTCTGCATAGCAGAAAATATGAAGGATGAAATGAATGCTAGAATAGGAGATCTTTTAAAGAAAAGTTGACAAATTCTGAACTATAAAATTTTTTCTAAAGTGTAATTTACAGTGAGCATCCATAACTGGCAGCCTTCATATATAATTGTACAGATAATTTAGCATTAATATCTTGTCAAAATAAATAGAAAAGAAAAATTTTGCAGTTTCTGTTGCAAAACTTTTCTAATCAGGGACATTATGCAATCAGACTATAGCAAGACTGTATCTAAAAACAGTTCACAACTTGCACCCTGACCAGGAAATCAATACCTTATCTAGAGTAACCATCCCAAAAAGGCAGCTTGCTCTATGTCAGACTTGGAAATCTGACTGCTATCTCTACCAAAACTCCAGGAAGCCAAACAATAACCCCCATAACAATTGGTCCCAAATGGTCAGGACTTTATTAATAACTGACAGCTTCCCTAATTGTTAGCCTTGTTTCCAACTTAGAACCAACTGGAGAAAGCAAAGATGCAGTCCTAGTCAATCACATAAAATGCCCCACTTGCAGTTAATCTCCCACAGCTTCTCCATGCCAACAGCCTCCAGTGAGGGCATACTCTAAGCCCTCTTTTTTTCCCCACTGTAATAATGCTTTCACAATCCCTCTGCCTGCCTTTGAGTCTCTGCTAAAACGCAAGTGGTGGTGGCCGACTCACTTCCTGTATAACAGGCTCTGATAAATAGCCTTTGCTTGTTCCCATTTGGTTGGTCTTCATTTATTTCCACAGGACCACTTTACAGAAGTTTAACCAAGTGAACATACAATCTCTTCAAGGCAGTGACAAGGATTTTGCATTCTCTCTCTGATTACTTTCTCAGTTTGATAGACTTGCCCTTTAATTCAGCACTGGAGAACATACTTTTTATAGATTTATAGATTTTTATAGAACATACTTTTTTATAGTTTTATAGATTTTGGGTTTTATCTTGTAGATGCTCCTATCTACTCTTCATCTTTGGGGATTTTAAACTATTAGGCACTTTCAGATTGCTGTATCATTTCTATTTCCTTGGGCATAGATTCTTCCATCCTTCAGGTTTTTGAATAAATATATCGATATTAGATTTCTTTGTACATTGTGTCAATGGGTTTTGAGAGCTCATCTCTTGAGGGAGTTTTCATTCAAACTTCTTTTCTCTCTCTTTTGTTTTGTTGTTCCACAATTATCTCACTCAGAGATAGATGCTCAGATTTCAAAGGCAGGTCTTACATTAGTAGCTCAGACCTTCACTTTATGATAATATTGCACTATAATCCCCTCAACCTCACACATGCAGCCATTCCAATCCCAGTTCCCAGTTACTGCTCCCCACCAAGACAACTCTATGTCAGTAGCTGGCAGTTATTCATTGATGAGAAGATGAACAAGGTCCTAATTCCCGGCTCCATACAGGGAAATTGTTTTTAGTCCTTCATCTCACATGGGGTATAATCAGTTTCATTTCCACAGAGCAGTAAAATCCTAGTTCCCACTGCTTGCTTTTGGGCCCCAGACCCTCTGTTACAGCTTCATCACATGAGTCATTGCTCAACTCCAAGTTTCCTAGTCTATTTCTGATCCAGAAGGATTTTTTTCTTTGTGTTAGACTGTGGTTATATTTTTAATATATTTAAGAATCTTTAATTTATAATTTCTTTTTGCTTGGTGTAGATAAAAAAGATTACAACTTGTATCCTGTATTAATAAACAGTTCTTCGTTAGCCCTAATGTCGCCTAGATCCCAATCAGCATGAATTTTAGCAACAATTTTTATCTTCAGATCATTTCTTTTGACTGGAAAATTATCTCGGTAATGTTATTCAGTTAAGTATATCCCCTTCCTGTATCTTTATCTCTACTGCTTTCTGGCTGTCAGGGGTGTGTTGGCTAAGATGATAGGCTTTGAAATCAGATGGAGGTTTGAGTCCTAGTTTTACCACTTAATAGTGATCTGAAATTCAGCAAATTAATTAAACCTTTTTTTAAGCCTCAGTTTCTTCATGTGTAAAGTAGGATGACAAAATTACGTATATCATAGTATAGAAGAGATATATAACAAATACATAGCATTTGACCTGGTGCTGGCACATAGGAAATGCTCAATAAACATGGCTTTTGTCGTCATTTCTACCACTTTTGCTATTATTGTTATTCTCATGCTAGAGACAAAATGCTTCCATTCCACCTTTTTCTATTAAAAAAAAAATAAGAAATTTTTACCTTTTAATCTTCTGGCCTGCTGTTTTTTCTTGTATTTTTTGCTTATTAGTATGATAATTTTAATCTGGTTATGAAAACTGGTATATTCAAAATTCCACTTTATATTCTAACAGCTTTTATTTTTCTTTTAAAGGAAGGACTAGTAATTTAATACACAATGATAATTTTTGAAGACAAGGAATATTTATTCACAGACTAAGATACGCTTTGGTCACAGGGGACATGTATATTATAAATAAAAACCGAGATGCAAATATGTCACATTATTATTATTACATGCATGGCCACAGTTCACAGAATAGCACACACCCAATGCCAAGTACACAATGGAGCTTGATTATTGCTTACTTAATAGATGTTATTGTTATAGTTTTCCCTGAGGTTTTGATTTTATTTTAATTTGGTGAGCAAATGAATGAAATATGTAATTAATGAAAATTAATAATATTCCTAGGAGTGGAAAGACAACAATAGCCCAGGTGTAAATATTATTTCACAATCTTGAATTTATAAAGAAAATATAACATCACAGAAAAATTTTGTTTGCTTCTCAAGTGCAGGGTTATTGAAGGACTGGTGTTTGTGTTCTGATTTTATTATTAAAGAGTATACTTGTAATTAAATGCTATAACATTCTTTATGAAGGACAAATTTTAATGCCTATGACTCTAATAGTATACTGTTACAACATGATCTTGTACAATCTGGTAAAATACTCTTATTTTATAAAAATGTTATGAAGTAAAACACACACACACAAATGTATAAACTCTATCTTTGAGGTTTTATCTTAATATTTTGCTTCCAGATTAGCTTTAGGAAGAGATTCTACTAATATGTTTTAGTCCCCATTTAAAAAGCACTCACACTTTTGAGTTTTTTATTTTAAATTGAATTCTGTCATTATTTTGTACTAATAATGATATGTTCCTTTTCTTCATGAGAATTCATTCAAAAGGAAGACAATACTGTTTTCTTAAAAACAGAGAAGAATGAGTCACTACACATTTTATTTATAAGACATCCAAACTATATAATTTTTCATTTACACATAAAAAAGTAAAGAGAAAGTGCTTTCAGAAACATAAATTCATTAAGTTCTACAAGTTTTCATTAGGTATACGATGGCTATTAAAAACTTGATTTTAATAGTTATGCTTTTGTACAGTAAGATACATTTCAGTCAAATTAATCACAGTTTTAGTGAAACAATGACCTTTGAGTTTACAGACAACATCTGGAGAAAACAGCTGGGTAACTGATCAGGTGTTTTTTCAAGTAGAAGTGCAATGTGGTGTTCCTGTGGTACTGTTTAGAGATTTTCAATTCTCACATCATGTAGCACACAGTGGTGCTATTAATTAGAAACTGATGGAAAGCCAGAAATAAATCCTTATGTCAAGCAGAATGTCTTACATGGAGGAGATTCGAAAGTCATGCAACTTTCTGAAATTGAAATGTTCAGGGTAACAGCAAGGATAACAGACTCCCTGCTTCCAAGTCAATATTTTCCAACTGCTAAATGTTAATTTCTTTAATACCTACTTTCTCTCTGAAATGCACAACATTAAAATGGACTTTTCTATCCTTTAAAAAAATTGGTGATGCAAAAAACCTATTAAATTGCTCAGGTTCCTTTGTATATGCTTTGTGAAATAAATTCAAATACTGTGTATTTGCTGTCATTGCAAACTTCATGGTTACAAAATTAACGTTATTATTCTTTCTCATTACTGTGCACTTACCTGTTCCTTGATCCCCTAGCAATGAATATATCCCTGGACCATGACTTGTATATATGTCATAAGGTTCAGATAGCATCTTTGACAGCAAGATTGGAATTTTCCTAGAACTTCCACTGAATCTATACTCCTAACAACTGCTCCAATGCAGTAAATAGTTCTTCTTGCCAGCCTTTCCTTATATACTTCATTTGTAATACACCTGATTCACTATAAAAAAAAAAAAAAAAAGACAGTTCACTGCTACTCTGAGCGTATTCTGTGTACCAGTAGCCTGGATATTACCTGGAAGCTTGTGTTGGAGATGTGGGATCCCAGGCCCCACACCTGACCTACTAAATCAGAACCTGCAGTATCTCTGGGTGATTTGTCTGCACATTTAAAATTTGAGAAGTCCGGCCTTGGAGCAGTGTGGTACACACTTACATGCTTATGAAGGTCTAACTACTGTTACCCAAACCCCATCCCAATGAAATAGAATCTTTGGATGGGGTTTGAGGGTAGAGAGAGGGGATGGACTAGGCATTCACATTTTTTAAAAGCTCCCAGGTGATTTTGATTCTAAGAGAAACTTAAAAACAAATTGTCTGGTGGATGACCATCTACATAGGAATCACGTAACGGTGCCTATCATAACGCACATTTCTGATTTTCTCCAGAGATCTGTATTCTTTAGGCATAAGGTAGTTGGTTGGACATTCCCAGTCTATCAGCTCAAAGTTCACAGCTAAACTACTGCCTTGTTAAAGTTGTTGTAAAAAAACATGATCTTTCAAAGAATTAACTTTAAAAAGTACAATTTTTCTTGTATATGGAAAAAAATGCCAATTTTTCTAAGGTTCTTCCAGTTTTGCCTCCTCCAGCATCAGATTTATCCTCAGATAAAAAAAATGCCTTCAGCACTAAGGGGTTCACTTATATTCTCATATCCTACCTACTAGAAGAAAACAGAGAATTTTTTAGAAAGTTTTTTTTTTTCTTCAGAAGAGTAAGAAAATTTCCTTCCCAGAAAGTCTCAGCAAATATGTCCTTCATGCTTGTCTTTAAACCAACCACTGTGACCAGGTCCTTTGTGATTGGCTGAAGCCTGTTGGGGACTCCAAGACTGCTGTAACACAGGGGAATTGTAAATTCTACCAAAGGAAAGCCACGGTACCTTTGGCTGAAGAGAAAGGAAATCAGTGTCAGAGAGGAAATCAGCATATATTCATTCCAGGGTTGTTTTGTTAAATGTTCTTTGCAGAATTAGACTTTGTAAACAGACATATCTTTGCAAAATACAGTGCTTTGGACTCAATAGAAAACCATAGTGACATAGAAACATGCACACTCTAGAAAAAGCTTATAAGCAGAAATAATTTATAATTTATAATAAATAATTCTTCAAAATGAAATATTTTTTCAAAAAAACTGAATGCCATATTTTACTTATCTCTAATCAGTGCAAAAGCAAGTAAGAAGAAAATTGTTCCTCAAATTTTTGTTTATTTTCATGTAATGAAAACTGATTTTGCTTTTTTCAATATATATTTAAATTCTAGTCACAGACTCAATTTCAGCATATGAAATTTTATAATATGAATTCCATGTTACATTGGAGGTAATCAATCACGTTTCAATGTAATCCACATTGCATAGGAGACTTTTATTATGAGCATTATCGTTGTAGTATAGTAAAGTGCATTGTTAATGAAGCATGGAAAAGGAATAATTTCAACTAATAGGCATATATGTCAAATTTCAATTAGGACTATGCTGGAATCCAAAAAGAGAGATGAGCTTATAAATTTAAACCTTTGACCTTCACCATGAAGTACAAAGTTTGAGAGGAAAATTAAATTATTTTGATGTAGCATACAAATTTAAATAAATTAATGTGTTCTGAAACTCTTTGTCATGACTCCTAGACTGCATATGATTTTTAAAAATGTTATGTACTTGCGATTTATAGCTTCGAAATGTTTATTTCTATTTCATATATTAAATATTAATATATTTTTTAAAAATTAAACAAGTTTATTGTATCCCTACTCTGTTAGGTAAGTGTGCCGATAGATAGACAACTGGTCCTGAATTAATAATTGATCAAACAGATCAGGCTTGTAGATTTTTCCCTAAGAAAATGACAGTGATTCTTTAGTATCACCAAATATCCAGTGAATGTTCAATTTTCCTTCATGGATGTATAATTTAAAAAGAAAAATTATAGTTGGTTTATTTGAGTCAGGAACCAAATAAGGTTCACACATTGCATTTGCTTGATCTCTCCTTTCATTCTGTCTTAGTCTATTGGATTCCTTTCTCTCCTTGCAATTTTCTAATTCATGAATTGGGTTCCTTTTCTAATAGAGCTTCCTACATTATTAATTGTTCTGATTGCATGCCTGTGATACTTTTTGAAGGTTGACTTTCTGTCCCGTGTATTTTCTGTGAATAGAATTTGAGACTTGTTCTGATTTGGGTCTGCTTATTTTTGTCAAGAAATTTCATTGAGAGTGCAAGATTACACGTGATTATAACTATAAGTGTTTTATTCAACATCTATAGCTGAAAATGCTTTTAAAATGATGTTATTTCATATCTTACTGTGACCTATTTCAATTATGTCTCCATTTCTAAAAAGAAAAAAAGTTTTTAAAATTTTTACCTTATAGTCTTTCTACATTCTGCATTAGCAAAAGCATCTTCAATATATGACATTCTCAGATTTCTCCATTACATTTAGGAGGACCTTTACTTTTTTGCTTAAAAGTAGACTTTTGCCTTTGTCCTTAGTGCTATAACCCAATTTTTCTCTTCTTCTCAAGTCATTTTTCAGACCTATAAGTATAAAAAGCAATTTATCACATGCGAAATGAGATAAAGGGCACAGGATTTAGGAACTGAGATCAATGGCATGCTGTATATTCTTCTGGGCTGAGGTAACCAAGGTCAAAGAGAAGTAAGATTAAACTATCCCCTGCATTCTCAAAGTCTTTTCCAAAAACATGTAGAAATGAGACATGGAGAAATTTTAATGCAGATGTCAACAAAGACTTAGTAATTTATCTGACATGTGCAGATACAGAAAAAGATCAAAAAGTTAAAGTAATGTAACATGCTACAGGCAATTGACAGAACTATCTTATAACTAAGAGCACTTTTGGATTAATGGTGAAGGATATATTTGTTTAGCTGGAATTTAAAATATGTTACTTACTGCATGTAGTTTCATCTAGAAGTATGATTGGTACAGAGCAGGCTTTGTAAAGTTTTTAAAATGCAGGAAAATAAAAGATACTATACATTACTGTAATGGTTTTGAAAGTATATCTTTAAAATTACTGTACCTATGAATTAGTAGTAAAATGTATCATTTAAATAATAAAATTTTGTTATTTTAAAGTGACCTTAAAGTCCTTTCACTTAATTTTTTTCATTTTAAAGATAAGGAAAACGAGGCCCCAAGAGGCTATCATTTGATCAATTTCAGAAAGCAAGTTAAAGGAAGAGCTGAAGCTGGAACCTGGATCTAATGAAGCTTCGTTACTGTGTGTGTGTGTGTTTACTACACCTCAGCTCTTGATCTAATTTTCATCTTTTATAAAACCTTCTCCTATCTAATACTTGCATTAATTTTGTATGCAGTTTAGTTTTAAAAACACCAATTAACAAAATGAGTTTCTAAAAGATATAAAACCAAACTATTTCTAAAGAGAAATTTCTGTATTTTTCATTCTTTAAACAGAGCCCTTTATATCACATACTAAAACCAAATGATGTTTTACTGTCATTTTTAGGTGAAAAGCTCACTAAATACTTTAACTTTGATTTTTACACTTTGAAATGACAGGGATAATGCAATGATTGCCATGCTACTGTTGGAACTCAGACCCTGTTACCCCAAAACATGGTGCTTTGACATCCTGGAATAAAGAAACAACCTCAGTCTCAAGGTCTGTCTGATCATCCCTCCTGCACTGTACCTATCCCCCATCCCACCTCTCTCAAGCCTCTGTCTCTCTCCAAAGTACAGGATGAAGCTGTTCCCTTATCTGCCTGAAGTCCGGACCCACCAAAGATAGCAATAATTAGTATCTCTGTTCCTCTTCCTGAGTTTTCATTAACTTAATTCATATCACAGGCAGAAAGACTGAAGTCTGTCACAGACCATTGTCTTCTATTTTGGTCCATTTTAGTATTTTGAAGAGAATCACCTACCAGTCAGTGTCTGCTTTGCAGGCCTAACAGACTTTTTCCCAGGCCGATGTATGTTCTTCAGGCCCAATAAATCCCCCTAAAAATCATTGACTTCTACACCTCCATTTTCCCTATCCTTATGAAAAAAATGGTATGTAAGCTTCTGTACCTCACTGGAAAATTGGGAAATTATTCTCTCGTGATTCCTTCATGCATTATTCCCTCCCAGCATGTTAAAATAATAAAATTACGCCTTTTCTTCATATTAATCTGTTTTTATCAGTTGGTCTTTCAGAAAATTTTCTGGGTGTTGAAGGGGAGGTCTTCCCTTGGCTCCTACACTAGTGAGCAATTCAGTCATCTACCTTGAGAAATTATTTAATATTTGGCATTTAATCCTTAATATTTTCTAACAAATTTGTTAGTTATGACATCCCATTGTGCTTACTAAGGGTTATTGCGAGTTTGAACACCGTGGTCTCTTTTTGATTCTGATTAGTTTCTTTAAAAACTTTGTGTATGCATGCAAAAAAAAAAATAGAATGACAAATTCTATAGAGTTGATCCTATTTCTTCTATTTTAGTTCATTCTATAGTTTTACACTTACAAATGCATATATCCTCTATTCTCTATTGACAGCACTCAGAATGCAGTGCCAAATACTGCACCTATGACTCATTGACTTTACAGATGCAGAAAATGTTCACATATTCATAATGTTTTACTGAAAGGAACACTTTATTTTAAACCATGCATGCATAGGTTGAAGGATGCTGTGGTAGTGACAAAAGAGGTGGACTTCAGGGAATCTATATGATGATTGTGTTTAGACATTATTTAACTTGAATTGATGTCTCATTTTAAGATTTGAATTTGATGACTATTTTAACAAATGAATGATTTTCAGTGTCTGAAAATGCACATCCTAAATCCAAAGTGATTTATAGCTCCTATGAAAACTATATTGATGATGGAGGTCACATCACAAAGACAATTTCCTGAACTATATTCTATGATCTACGGGAGTATCTTTTATCTTGTGACTGCTTTCCTAATCTTATATACCATTTATGTTTATTTTAGGAAAGACGTATCTAATAGCAAATGTAATTTAAAGTGCAAAATTAAAAACTATGCTTCAAAATGGGAACCGAATTTATAAGATAAGCTCATTGGTATAAAAAAGAGATACCATATTCTATTATTCAGATGATTATGCCTATTAGTGCAAAGATCACTTGATGTGTATGATAAGAAGGTTTCTAGCAGATGTCCCTTTGATGTAAAATATAAAACAGCACATACCTCATTAAACAACACATCAAAAGCATAAAAATGCAACCATTAATCTATATTTCATAATTTCCCCATAATAACCCTAAGTAAAACTCATTGAACATAAATGAAAGGGCTGTAGAAGAAGGTGATATTAAAATTCACATATGGTTCAGTCCTTGTTCCTTTGAATCCTATCAAACATCTGTTGGTTTAAATTGAATATAAAGAATAAAAACAGGTTAATATATAAATAATAATTCAGGAACATTTCCAATAGGAAATATGACCATTTTTATTAGTTCATCAAAATTGTACATGTTACCAAAAAATGTTAGACCTGAATGAGATACTAAATATCATCAAACCCAATTCCTATATTTTACAGATGAATAAATTGAGGCCATGCAGCAATTAGCTAACTTGCTTTTAACCCACACAATGAATTGTATTAGAATCTTGATCAAAAATTAAAATTTTAGACAAATATTTCAAAACTCTTTTCAGTACTCTGCCATGCTAAATTAGAAATATCCTTTCTAGCTCAGAGAATCTGCAATTCTTACAGCTGGAAAATGTCTTATGTTAGAGATATTTGTCATTCAACATCATAAACAGAGGCCTGGGGCAGATGTAATCTAAGAAGAACAGTATCATCATGATAGCCTCTTTATTTGCTTAACGTCTACTGACCTTTATCACCCCTCAGTTGTATCAGACGTAACCTTTACAAACCTGCTCCAGCACCGGTATTTCTTCTCTCTTATTGTCACCTTTATCCTCACCATAAGCCAAAGCACTTTCTTTCAATCTATGCTCCTTTTCCTGATGATATTGCTGGTGCTATTGTCATCACTATCCTTTTCCTCATCTAGGGACCACTACATACACTGTGCCCTCTGTTCCGAGCTCCTTTGCCCTTCTCCAATGTATGCCTAACTCCAGGGCTCGTTTCCTGACATCCTGAGAGCAGAACTGTTCCCTTCCATGGCACTGTCAAATGACTCATCCAGTGTTTATCGCACTGGCCTGAGCTTGACGGCTACTTACCTGCTGCATCCAATGTATACTTCTTGAGAGCAGGAGTTGTATTCAAGTCACTGCTGTATCTCCCGTCAAGTCACTGCTGTATCTCCTGCATCTAGAATTGTCTGGCTTACTGTAGACACACACGCACACACACGCGCACACACACACGCACACACACACACACATGCACACAATTCTTTTGAACAAATGAAATAATTAAGCCATGTTTCAGGAAAAACTATCTGATTACTTATTTTCAGTTCCCAATTTTCTCTAAAATGTGTCTGTTATTTTATGGAGAAGAATAACAGGTTTCAAGTTTTTAATAGGGTTTAGCCTATTTACTGTGTTATATTTCAATGGATTACTTTTATGTACTACTGAGATTAGCTCATTCTCTAGAAAACCCTACTTGATCACGAATAATTGTTCCATCCTTTCCTGCAGGCTATAATGTAGATTTTTAGTCTTATCTATCCTGCTGGATCAGTAATGGTTATTTAGAATTTGTTCGTGGCAATCTTCAGTGCAGAAATAATGAATACACAATCATTCTTTTTGCTAACAGAGTGCCATGCAATGTCCTTATTTTATTAAAAATATCCAGGTTTCAATGACCTGTAAATATAGTGGCCATCATGAAATTTAAATATTCATATAATATCATGACATAAACGAAATTATTTTGAGGAGGAGTAATTCCAACAAAATAAATTATCAGCCCGTAAATTTACCTTTGGGGCCTTGAAATCATGCTGACATATATAAACTGTAATGTCTCTACATGAAATAGTAAATCAAACAATCAAAAAAGTTTATCAAATGTTCTTATTCTAATTCTTACAAAAATCTGTTTTATTGCTAACATTTATATTTATTATACTACATAGTGCCTTTGTTATATAGTGTTTCTATAGCCTTCTCATGCAATTTATTTCTGTATCAGGAGGGAATAATCTGCTAAATGCTTTTTATGTGCTGTCTTCCTCTGCAACTCTACTTTCTGAGTTCCAGCCACTGTCAGACTTCCATGTCTAAATGAGATGAATAGGAGGTTTTACTCAGCATCTAAATGCAGAAATTTTATTTATTTATTTATTTATTTATTTATTTATTTACTTTTTCCTTGGTTAAAAAGTTTTATTTATTTATTTATTTATTTATTTTATTATTATAACATGGAGTTTAGACTTTAAAATATTTACTATGATTTTGAATTCTTTCAAAATATAGCTTTTTATTATATGGTGAATATATTATCTGGAGAAATAAACATAATTAGATCAAATAAATCATTAAAAATTTTATTTGCATGTTGAGTAGATTCTTCTTCTGCCACATTTTTCAGATTGTTACATAATACACAGAAATGAACTTACTAAAAATTCAAATAGAACAGAGATTTTATGGATGTCCCCTATAACTACTGCGATATTTGAACTCAACCTAAACTTATTAAATGCTTTTGAAAACGTAATGCTAGCTAACAATTATGTAGTACTTACATGTGCCTGTTCTAATTTTAGGATTTTGCATGCGTTAGCTCATCTAATCCTTATGTCCAAGGACTTTGCCACTATTAATAGCTTCATTTTATAGATGAAGAAACTGAAGCACAGAGAGGTCAAATAACCAACTTAATGTTACACAGTTTATAAGTAGAGGACCCAGATTTTGAACTGAGGCCATGTTTCCCCACACTTCTAAACCCTTCACTATTCTGCCTCTCTAAAGAAAAAATACTTTCACTTCTACACAGGCAGACAGAATTCTACACGTCATGAAATAATTATATGGTTATTTGTAGCAGGTTTTGGTCCTTTTCAGTGTGCTAAAATCAAAATCAAATAGATAAATCTGATTTTCTTATAATAATAATAGAATCATAGATATACTTCTAATTCTTAGCTTTTTAATATATGTACAGTATATTTACTAGGTTAAATTTATTCTTTCCAGAAGAAATGTAGACTTTAGGGTCCATCTAGGCAAGTTGCCCATCTGACATTTCAGTCAGCTGAAAATTATAATTTTGTTAGTAAAGATATAATTTTACTTAGATTTATCACCAGATTAATGAGCAAACCAGGAGTAAAAGTATACTGAAGTGTGTGTGATGTTTTTGTGACTGGCAGAGGGTAGTACTTGGGGAGGCAAGACTGATGTATAAAAATTGGAGTGAAGTAAAAAACAAACAAAAAACCCTATTACCTATTTTTTAAATAAAAACAACTCATCACATGGCCATAATGTCCATTTATTTAGTCTCTCCAATTCCAACTGCTTTTAATATCAGTTTATAAAATTCCTTGAACAGGAAAGAGTTTAGCCATGTGGAAATAAATGGTAAGGCCCTATTTTCATTTCAGATTCTACACATCTGTTAGTTTTATTGCAGAAGAATCGTTGTTTATTAATGAAATAATACAGACAGGAGTTTGAATTAGGAAAATAAGCAAAATGTAAAAAAGTCACAAACAATATCAAAGAATAAAATAAAGGAATGAAGAAGAGGAACACAAGAATTGAGAGGACTTCCTAAGAAGATTAAAGGGTATAGCAAAGTAGAATGTCCGAAAAGGGGGAGGGTAAATTGCACAATAGATCATATAGAGATAATTAGCATATTCTGTTCTCAAATGCTTGCTGGAGTGATCTTGTTTTGCATCGTGTTCAAATTAAAAAAAAATGTTTAATCATAATTTTCAGTCTTATTCCATATAATTTGCTTTGTAGAATGAGTCAGCAATGAAAAATGGAAAAAACGGACTGTGTCTGAGTCTAGGAAGATACTTAGAATTCAGGGTGGCTACTCTGTCCTACTGGCCTTTCTGTTCCCTCCACCTAGCGCAGAGCCTGCTGCGAGTGGATACTTGATTAGTATCTATTCATTTTTTTAAAAAAAATCCATTCATTTTCTATTTTTTTCTATATAAATTAAGTTTTCCTAAGCACATTCCTGACTTCGATTTTGATGCATATTGGAGTGAAAATATTTTAGAATATACAGACAGGAGTTTGAATTTCAGCTACCACTTCCAAGTTATATATTAAGCATGTAATTTGATCTTCATTTGCCTCGTTTATCAGATAGGTATTTAAAATAATAAATAAAAAAACACAACAAAACGGAAACATAACTAAACAAAGGATCTTTCTACCACACAGCACTGTTAAAAATATGAAAAATAATGTTTATTGTATGCCTACCTTTTCTTTTTCACTTGATCAAGTCAGATTTTGCCTTTTTTACCTTTGAGTCTGATTACTGGTGCTGATTCTGTTTCCAAAGGAAAAGCAGCCCATTCCCTCCTCTGAAGAACCACAGGAGGTGCTTTGGTTAAAATAGGTTAATAGGGCTAATTCACAATTCACACCTCTCTGTGTTCTCTCTTGGCTTGTGAAACAGGCTGTGGATTCAAAGTCCAGAAAGCAAAACCTGCTGTTTTTTTAAAAAAATAAAACAACAATAAACTGCCCTTTTTCTCCCACACTAGCTATATTAATTGCTGTTGTTCTGCTTGCCAGTTTGTCAATCATTTCTGCAATTAGTCTCAGGGTAGGTTTTCCACCTTTAATAAGTATTGGCCTCAATGTATGGCTTTCTTTCTTTCCTCTTTTATATATATTCCGTGATGTGTATAGTTTATGAATTTCATTTCTTGGCTCTGGTTTTTCCATTGCTCATCAAAAGTCTGCATCAGTCTTTCAAGCAGCCTTGACAAAACATACTGGAAAACAGAGATCATCGAGAGTTAGTTGGCAATTATTAGTTTAACTGAATCTAAGTCTCCTACCACTTTTATTCTCATTGGAGGAAGTTTGTCTTGCTAGGAACAAAGAAAGCGTAGTCTTAGGTTTGTGGATTAAACACAGAGACCTTGGAACATGTGGGTGGCTATTTTCAGGAGACTGAAAGATGCATTTACAATTGGGACTTTCTTTTCCTTTTAATTTGTAGCTTTTCTGCTTTTGCATATTTGATCTGAAGGGAGAGTCATACAAATCCTCCCAATGTCCCTGCCTTGAAAATGAAGTGGAGGGGAGAGAGTAGATGGTAACCAGTTCTGTAATTCAGCCTAGTATACAGAAGAAACAGAGACAATGTGATCAGGAAAAGAGGTAGTATACTGAAGGTTCGAATCTGAGCTCGTTGTAATCACTTATCTATTATATGCGTGGCAAGGATCAAACATAGGACATTTAGAGATGCTTTTCAAAAAGGGGAGGAAATAAAGCCATAAAATAAAGTGAATTAAAGTGGGGAAAATATTATGCTGAATGTATGCTTAGAGTAGAAAAGAAATAGAAATAAATGGGTAATATATATATATGCATAAGAAAATGTGATTTTATAAAACTTCAGAATAAGCATATTAGCAGAAGCATATTAGCAGACATAATGTTTTCACTCTTATCATCAGTAATGCATTATGTGAAACACAATAGGACTTACTATTATTGCCATGTACTTTTAGCAATGAATTTTATAGTATTACCTCTTTTAGTGGCAATCTTTCTAATTATATGGATAGGGTGGATATTTATGCTTGTCTGCTGTGTTCTAGGTAGAAGTACACAACAGCACATTCCTTGCTAATTTTCAAAGTTAGATATGAGCTTACTACTATCTTTCAACCTCAAAACTATGCAGAACGGATAGATGTAGAAAACAGAAGTCTTTCATAAAGGACACAGAAATTTCTTAGGTGAAAAGGAAATTAAGATTAATGAGGCAATAATGGCTGGCTTAGTATGTAGTCAACAGCTCCCTGTGGGCTTTGCACACCTCATTTTGTAGTTTATATATGGCTTCATTTTGAGAAAAAATACTATTTACCATAGAATTGTTTTCCACACAACCAGTTATTGTCATCTATAGATCACTGGTAGCCTGTCATCATGTTTCTTTTCACTTAAATAAATGAACTTTATATATATATATATATATATGGTTCTGCTTTCTTCGTCTTGTTTAGTCTTAAATTAAGAGAAATAAATACATGTATAGTTAAAGACAAATCTTACTAGATATATGGGCTTTTAAAATTCTTCCTCATCTGAGGTTTGAAATGTTATTTGAAACATTCAGAATTTTAGATATGATTACAGAAAACTAATCACATTAAAAAACTGGTTTTCCTAAAATACAGCTATGTAATCATGGCTTTGATATTCTTAAATACTTTACTAATTTTTTTTGTTTGTTTTTAACAAATTTAAGTAAGTCAAGTGAAAAAGTATTAAATATTTGTGAGGTGAGGAGAAGAATGCAAGTGGAGGGGATAGTGGTTGTTAACAAAAACATCAAAACTTAGAATATTTGCAAATTGAAGATTTTGCTAAAAAATGAATCAGCTTGACTTCTATGTGCTATGCATGCTTACAAATTAATTTTTTTAAATACAGAGCAATGACAATATGATATCATGTTTTATAAATTGGCTAAAATTATAAATATGTATATAAGATAAAATACTAGTTTTAGGCATTTTTTAAAAACTTTAGATGTATGCTATAGATTTGGATGAATAGTTTCAAAACTTATTAGCACTACATAAAAGAAAAAAAAAATCATGAGTACAGGATTCAAAGTGATGTCTCCTCTTACCCTAAGAAACTGATGAAGAGAGTCCCTGAGTTTAGACGGTATCAGGATGAGATCACTTCTCGTGGGATAGGGCACTAAAAAAATGAAAACACATTTTCATTGCTTTTTTTTTTATAATACTGTGCTATAAGTGATAGTTGTATGTGTGGGAGCAAGGCGACACTACAAATGGTTTCCATTTCCATCCTCAGCCTCTCAAACTTCCTTTCTGTAATTGTCTTGTTCATCTCTAGTATATTATGTCTTCCACTCTCCATTATAAGTATAATGAAAAGGGAATGATGCATATATTTAAATGACCTTTCTTTTCATTTTAGGGAAGTCATCTATTGTGTGTGTGTGTACTTGTATTTTGTTAGGTCATCTTTAGAAATTAGAGAAATGATCAAGGACACATATTCCATAGAAATATTATGACTACGTTCATGTTACTTTCTCTCAGTTCTCTTCAAAATTTAAATGGATTACTAAAGTGCAAGAACAATCTAATCACTACCCTATGTCTAGACTATGACCTGTGTAATCCCCCCATTACTCCCTTTATTCCCCAAAGTAATTTCCCTCCTTTTCCAGGCTAACTTTTCTCCTCAAAGTTTCGTGAAAAGCACATGCTCACCTCTCCTTTTGCACCTTTTCATATTCTATTTGCTGGTGGCTCTGTGGCTCTCATCATCCCCTGATCACCATTTAACTCTAACTTTGTGTTTCCTTTAAGATTTTTTAGAAGTCTAAGTTTCTTAACCACTCTATTCAGAAGTCCAGAGTTAATCACTGAACTGTTATAGATCACTTGTCTGACATGTCACCAATACTACTTTGCATTTTTCTTTCTCATCTCTTTCAAACACATTTGAATGTGATTGTAGAGTGGAGGACATGTCTTTAGCAAATAGACTACTAAGTTAGAAAATTCCTGGTTCTGCTGCTAATTATTTGAAATACATACTAATTGACCCCTCTTAGCTTCAGGTTTCCCATTGCCAAAATAAAAATAAATAAATAAATAAAGCCTACTTCAGAGCATTATGGAAAGAATAAAATAATTTATGTAAATAGCTTAGCCAATCTGTGGCCTGTAGAAAGTGGCCAATATTCATAGGTTCTCTTTCCTTTAATTTTATACAGCCAAAGAGTGCCTAGTAGAGTTATTTCTACTTAACTATCTTTGCAAAGTCTGGTAATAATGAAAATACTGATGTTCTCATGTTAGATTGATCTTTTACATTCATTGTTTTACTCATCTTTCTTAAGGAGTATAGTACAATTAATTTCAGATTTTTAAGTTAACGGCAAGTAGCACTATCAGAAACCGCTCAAAATCAAGAGTGGTTGTTAGTCTTGTTTTGTGTTGTTAGTCTTGTTTAGTGTTTGTTAGTCTCGTTTAGTGTTTGTTAGTCTTGTTTTGTGTTGGTAAGAATTAAAACTGTGTTTTTCTATTTGAATGATGGTGAGCTGGAACTTTTTAAAAAATTAATTTACAATTCTTCAAACAAAGTAGCAAAACCATACTGAAGACATAGTCAAGTAGTATTGGAAAGGTAACAATCTTATAAACCTCAGACTATTTCTAAAATCTTTTCTAAATTGAATTTCTACAGTAGAAATAATTGCTTCTCACATTCTGACAGAGGTCACCAGTTAAACAGATAATCTTTTTTTTTTTTTTCTGTTTGTTTTACAGTTGGCATAATCCCTTGGAGAAGAAAGGAAGAATTTTGTTTAAATAAAATAAAATCCTTAACCATCTTCTCCTCCTAGAATATAACGATATTAAATACAATAAGAACAACAACCGAAAATACTTAAACAGGGAAAGATGAAGATAAAAGGGACATAAAGAAATAAACATCTACTCTTGAATGTCATGTGGACTTGTTATTAAGAGATGCAATAATTCTAAGCAATGCCATAATATCATGATTTAATTTGTGATGATTTCTATGTACAACACTAACACACATATATTCATGTTATCAACTTGTAACTCTTTCTGTGAACCAGTTTCATTTGAATCCCTTCTGTATATCTACCTCACGAAAGATAATCTCTACTATCTGTGTACTGAGTCTTCAGAGCAGGGGAAACTAGGAAGAGGATTCTTCAAACAAAGCAAATGAGGACATTAAGGAGTTTTTTTGACACCTTCCCACCTTTCCAGAAGAATGATCACTCTCTTCTCTGAATCATTTCTATGCCTTGTGTAGCACTCTATTACTACACGTGGAATGGGATACACATGTTCAAAATTATTTATTTCTTTATCAGTTTTCTACTCTATAGTTAGATCCAGCAGAGCAGTGCATTTTTTTCATCATTATGATGTCAGTACCAAGTAAAGAGTTTGCTAAATGAACGGTATGTACCCAGTAACTGTTATTTTCACCATATTGAAACAAAAATGAGTCAGGTTGTTGACTATAAAGTAATAAGATTCACTGTGAAATATATGGCATAAACAGAATTTCTTTGTAGTTACTGAGAACTTCTAGAGGAGAATTTATGTCTGTGAAACAGAAATACTCATCTCTCCTATGTACCTGAGATTTTATATAGATAGATAGATAGATTTCTGACTCTGCTATTAACTAGCTTTGTGGAATTGAAGTAATAACATATTTCTACATTTTTCTATAAAAAGAAAAACTTATTTTACATGAACACTGGAGTGCTTTTTACAGCTCTAAAGCTTTGTGTCTTAACAAATTCTTTAATATACCATCAAATTAAAATAGAACCTAGTTAGAAGTGAAAAAAAATCACTAAACAATATATGTTGTAGTAAAAGAAATTGTAAGATGTTTGCAGAACACTACAGTTCTTTTAAGTTGTTCAATAATAAAGGGCATTCACTTCCACAACTTTTTTATATATTATTTCTGTTAGTCAATTATTGCAAATTTTGCTTGTAAGTATAATGAAGAAATTTCTCATATGTAAAAATGTCCGACATACTCATATTTCCTTTTAAATCCTAATTTTCTTCATTTCTCAAGAAAGTCATTCTTGGTCATAAATTCTACTTCAGGTGCTGAAAATAGTCAATATTAATATAAAGTAGAATAATGTGAAAAAAGACTTGGACAATTTAATTTGTCAAATGAAAGTATTAATTATACACAAATGAGTAATTTACTTTTTTATGAAAAGCAACTTTCAAAAATTACAAGCATTCACTGTAAAACTGAACTCCCACATATAACAAATATTTCAAACATTTTTTCATATTTGCATGAAATATTTAGTTCTCTCTCCTTGCCCCAAACAAATGCTGTATCATATGATGAAGGAAAGGATAAAAAAGTTCTAAGTTAATGAATTATTAAAGTATATAGATGCATAACAGATACCCTTATTCCCATTTGCGTTTTTTAGAGCTTTGCCTCTGGGGGTATTTTGACTTGAAAGCATTTGCAGAGGAAAGGAGTTGCGTCGATGGTGAAGCTCAGAGAAAGATGCACTTGTGTTATAAAAACTTTTTCACCTCTCTACAAGTTTATTAAAATGTGTTGAAGACAGTATAGGATAGATGTAAAGACAAAACAATAACTTCTGAAAAGTGAATCAGATTATTCAAAATGAACAATACGTCTCTTTGAATATTTTCACTTATTAAAAGACCAAAAAGAAATGTGTATGCCCTAATATATATTCATTTGGAAGAATTATATCATTCAACTAAAGATATCTATGCCATTAATGATTCCAGTTAATTCTTCAAGATTAAATATGACATCTGTGATTAGAAATTATATATAGTCACCTAATTTTTTTATGTTTTACTATTTTCGAAAAAAGTCACATTTAAACTCTTAAGTGCATCAAAGTTCTTTATTTTATTTTTTTTAGTTTGCTTTATTTTAATAGTTGAGGGAGATGTGTGCTTCTTTGGACACTACTGCTCACAACCTTTCATTGCCTTTCAACTTTACCTGAGGTATGGAAGCACAGTACTTCTTTGGAAAGCTTAGCACATACCCAGGGATTTGAAAAAATGAATAAAGTAAAGGCAAATACAAAAGCAAACCTCTGTTCTGAGGTTCATCGTCATGATGGATTTTATATCCCAGGACCACAGTCCACAGCAACCCTGTTAGACTGGAGTCACTGGAAAATGTGGTTTGTTTCTACATGGATTGTCCTCCGTACATTCACCATGCCTCCTTTTCTTTTGTTTTCTGGTTTTATCATAAATATGCCCACTTCAACATGTCTCTTGTCACCGTGAAGTATAACGTTTTCTGCTTCCACTTAAGCTAATCCTTTACTTCTCCAAGCTTTTAGCCTCCCACTTCTTGGCTTCCCACACTATCTCATCTCTCTACAACTGTTATTATATTCAAGGTTTTATCTTGTACCTTTCATTTTCAAATGTTTACCTTATCTTTGTGCATAGTCAATTATTTATTTCCCTATTCATTCTTAATATCTTACTTTATCTTTCATTAATCCAAAATATTAACTTATCTTCAATGGAGTTTTAATGATATTATGTGTAAAATATATCCTGTTATTTTTCCTTTTAATCTTTGAATTAATATACTTACATTAAAATACACTTTTATTTGAGGATAGTTTTAGATCTGAAAAATTGTGAAAATAATAGAGAGTTTACATTTTTTGCAGCTAGCTTACACTAGTACGGTACATTTTTCCTAATTAATAAATCAATATTGATATATACACTACTACTAACTAAAGTTCATACTTCATTCACATTTCCTTAGTTTTTACCTAACATTCTTCTTGTGTTTCAAGATCCCATTCAAGATACCATATTACATTTAGTTGTCGCGGTCCTTAGGCTCCTCTTGACTGAGACAGTTGCTTAATCTTTGCTTATTTTTGATGACCTTGACAGTCATATTACTGCTGAGGTAATATGTAGAATGTCTTTCAGTTCGACTTTATCTGATGTGTTTCTTATTATTAGACCGCGGTTATGGGTTTTGAGGAGGAAGACCACGGAGGTAAAGTGCTGTCTTGATCACATCATATCTAGGGTGCATACTGTCAATGTGACTTGTCACTGTTGATGCTGACCTGATCACCTGGCTGAGGTACTGTTTTCCACTGAAAAGCTACTCTTGTTTTCTCTCTGTCCATACTGTACACTTTGGAAGAAAGTCACTATGCTCAGCCCACACCTAAGGTATAGAAAGTGATGTTCTCCATCCTTGAGGGTAGAGGGTCTACATAAATTATCTAAATTCATCTTCATAGGATATTTATCTTTTCTTCTCCATTTTCTTTATTCAATACTTCATTCTTATCAATATGGACTCATGAATATCTATTTTATACTTTGTGTTATAATCTAATACCACTTTATTCTGCTTTTTTCCTGGCATCCAGAATATATTTTAAAAACTCTTACAATTCAACAATAAAAAGACAACACAATTTAAAAATGAGTAAAAGATACAACCATTATACATTCGCCAGAAAGTAGAAAAGTACTAAAACAAACAAAGATACCCCCAAAACAAAACCAATATATATTAAGTTAAACGTGAGTTCATAGTGATGACCCAAACTCTAATTTATTGCTTCACCGATTATTCTAAAACTATCCTCTTGCTGGTCTGTAACCTTCCACTCTAAAAGTGAGAAACCCGATTTCCATCATCTGTCATTCTTTTATTTAATTGTTTAATTTTAATATGCGTGTATAATGGTTTCAGAATTGTTAATCCATTTCCACGTGGGTAAAATCTTCATCAACTAGAGTACTTATATATGATTCTTTTTACATTTAATCTTACAGTCTCCATTCATTTCCCAAGTTATTAGGTCAGCACCTTCAGTGAGGTTGTTTCATTCATTTGTTACATGGTTAGATTACCTGTTGCACTCTTCATTCCATACTGAGATCCCCTGACTTCCTAAATGATAGAATTTATTTTGTACATTAAGTTTAATCTTCGTGCTGTAAAGCTCTATAGATTTTGACAAATTCATGGTGTAATTTTTCCACCATTACAGTTTTCTGCAGAATAGTTTCCACCACCCTAAAAAATCCCACGTGATTCATTTATTTACCTCTTCAGTCCTCTCCTGTACTTTTAAAATCTACTGATATTTTTTTACTGTCTCTATACTTTTGCTTCTCCCAGAATGTTATATAATTAGAATCATACACTATATAGCCTTTTCAGCCTGGTTTCTTTCACTTAGAAATATGCATTTAAGATTCATTCATGTATTCACATACCTTGATAGTTCATTCTTTTTTATCATTGAATAGTATTTCATTATGTAGATGTACCACTCTCTTTATCCACTTACCTCTTAAAGGACATATTGGCTGCTTCCAGTTTTTCACTTTTATGGTTAATTCTGTGATAGACATACATGTGCAGGTTTTAATGTGGACATAATTTTTGAAATCACCTGGGTAAATACCTAGAAGCATGATTGCTGGATCACATAGTAAGACTATGTACAAATTTGTAAGAAACTGTTAAACTAGCCCTTTGCACTAGTTTGTACTTTAGTGCAATGTCGAATAGGAGTGTAAAAGAAATTATTTTTGCCTTGTTTTGAAAAAAATCATAGGATCTTAGTGGGAAAGTGGGAAAGCATTCAATTTCTGATGATTAAATAACGTGTCAGCTATATATTTTTTAAAAAAATAAAATTGAGGACATTACTCTTTTTTCCTAGTTTTCCAAAAGTTTTCATCATATGGTTCTATGTTAGAATAGTGCTGGCCTCACAGAATGAGTATTCTGTGAGGAGTATTCTTTAGAAGTATTCTTTTGGCTTCTATTTTCTGGAAGAGATTGTGGAGATTAGTATTATTTTCTCCTGAGATGTTTGGTAGAATTCTCTAACAAAAGCATCTGAGCCTGGTACTTAAATAGTCAAAGATTATTAATTATTGATATAAATTCTTTAATGAGCGTAGGTCTATTAGGTTATCAATTTCTCCTTGTACGAGTTTTGCTAGTTTGAGTCTTTCCAGGAATTGGTTTATTTAATCTAAGTTATCAAAGTTGTGGTCATGGAATTATTCATAGTATTTTTTTATTATACTTTTGAAGTCCTTTGGTTAAGTAGTGGTGTCTTCTGTTTTATTTCTGATATTAGTCATTTTTGTCTACTTCTTGGTAAGTCCTGCTAGTTTTATCAATTTTATATATCTTTTCAAAGGTTATTCCTTATGTGATCACTTTTTATTTTTATTTTTCTCAACCTTCTGTTAGCTCCTTATCATCTTACTTTAATTTGTTGTTCCCTCTTCTTTTTATTTTTTGATTATGTAACAAACGGTGTCTTGGTTCATTCATGCTGCTATAACAAAATACCCGAGACTGGTAATTTATAAACAGAATAAATATATTGCTCACAATTACGGAGGCTGAGAATTCTAAGATCAAGACATCTACAAGTTCGATGTCCTGTAAGGATCGGGTCTCTGCTTCTAAGATGGCACCTTGTGGCTGCATCCTCCTGAGGGGACAAACTCTGTGTCCTCACATGACAAAAGGGCAAAAGGAACTAGCTAGCTTCCTCCAGCTCTTTTATACATTTAGGAGGGACATATACATTCCAACAATAGCAGATGGTAAGAAATGTTTTACATGGTTAGTATCACTGAAGAGAAACATGTTTTACCAAGGTAATCCATGATATGTGCTCTATCATCCTAGCAGCAAAATTTAATTTTTGTTTCTTTTCAGTGCACTGTTCTACATAGTCTGATTTTGTGAACAAAATTTTATTCTTGGCCTTTTCTTTTTTCTTACTTTTTCTTTTATCCAAATTTATATATTTAATTCAGGTTATGTTGTATTTCATTATACAGGCATTTTATGGAGGAAGAAGAAATGTTTACACAATAAATCAATACGGGTATAGATACTTACTAGAAGAGCAGTCGTTGATGGCTCACTCCTTATGTTGGAACAAGCTGAAAATAAACTGCCACCATACCATATCCACATTCAGATATGAGCACAGCTATAAAGACAGTGATGAGAGGGAAATGTCCCCAACAAGCTGAACTGTGAGCAATACACATGGTCATCACCTTTGTATCATAGGAGAAGTTATCAGAGGTAAGGGTACATTCAAAATCTTGTGAAGTGGCAAACAGTTTGGTTTCTTGGTCAGAGGTCTGGAAGGAGTGAGAGAAAAAGGTCAGCAAATAAGCTCTGGAGAAGTGGCATGTTGATGGATGTACAGGAGTGAGCACGAATGCAGATTTATTTATTTATTTTTTTGTCTAACGTTAAAGCCTCATTCAAAAAAAAAAAAAAGCACTTAGTAACTAGAGGGACAAGGTGACTCATCTGGGTCAGACATCCTCTGTCATCAGCCACCACAATACTTGTGCAGTGGGCCTACTAATGGAATAGACGCGGTGGCTGCATTAGTCATAGTTCTCCAGAGAGACAGACCAATAGGCTATGTATATAGATACTTGAAAAGGGATTATTAGGAGAATTGGCTCACACAAATGTGAAGGCTGAGAAGTCCCACAATAGGCCTCTTGCAAGCTAGAGATCCTGAGATTCCAGTAATATGACTCAATCCAAGTCCAAAAGCCTCAAAACCAGGGAAGCCTATGGTGTAATTCTCAGTCTGAAGCCAAAGGTATGAGGCCTGAGGGTGCTGCTGGTGTGAGCCCTGGACCTCAAAGGCTGAAGATCCTGGAGTTCTGATGTCCATGGAGAGGTGAGAAGTGTGTATCCCAGCTCCAGAAGATAGAGAAAGAGAGAGAGATTTGCTGTTTCCTCTCTTTTTGTTCTCTTTGGGTCCCCAGCAGATTGGATCGTGTCTGCTTGTAATGAGGGTGGATCTTTCCCACCTGGTCCACTCAGGCTTACATGCTAATCTTTTCTGGAAACACCTTTATAAATACAACCAAAAATAATGCTTTACCAGGTTTCCAGATATTCCTTAATCTAGTTAGGTTACAGACACCTAAAGTTAACCATCACACTGGCAGAGGTGGAGGCTTTGCATGAGCCCATTAACATGAGGCTCCTTTCATCAACACTGGTTTATCTACTGCCATTATTAAATGCATGAGTCATGCTGAGCCCTTGATATGGTACCTTTGGGAGAATGATTGCAGAGTCTCTACTACATGGAGGGGAGGATGATTTATCATCGCTGAGATTTGAATTTTACCTTTGTATGCCTCTAGTAAAAAACCAACCAACCAAATAAACAAACAAAAAAACTTTCAGAATTCTTGATTTACTGGCACACATTTCTGCTAGCATTTTCTAGGTCCAAGGGATGCATTGAAACCAAGAGAGTTTGACAATAAACACATGGCTGTAGGATTCCTGGGTCCTATGACATATTCCTTTACTGAGTAGCATCTGTCTTGAAAGAACAAGATAATATCTTCCTAAAAGCTATATAATTTGAACCAATGACTATTTATAATAGTGCTTTGTTCCTGACAGTTAGAATACATGTGTCCAGGAAACAAGGGGTAGAAGGAGGAGTGGAACCTCTTCTTGTCTAGCCAAGTGACTCACTTGGGAAGTATATAATTCTTGTCCCCAGAATTTTGAGCTGGATAAGATTAGAATTCCTGGTCTGCAGAGGAATTTGCTTCCATCAGGATCTCAGTAAAATTTCATTGAGCAATTTTCACTCTGTTATTCTGGGTTTCTCATACTAATCGACAAGAAGATGAAAAAGGAGTTACTGTAGTAGGGTAGAAATAATAAACCGTGATCATGATGAGAAGCGAGGGTTCTTGTGACATAAGAGGTTCTGTGAAGAATAAGTCTGAAACTCAGGAGATTCCCAGAAAAACCTCTTATTGCTTCCATGTGTGATGATAAAAATAAGCAGGGTATACATGAGCCACGCCTCAGTAAGGTCAAGGTAACCAGGACTCATAACTCATTGATGAAGTTTTGATGACACCTCCCAGGAAGCAATGTAGAACTACGGAAGTGTTGGCTGAAGGTGAGAATCTAGAAAGGGTGGTGGCGAAGAAAGATAAAATATTAATTATTATTTTGAGACTGTGATGTTTAACACTAATCTTTCCTTTTAATCCCTTTTAGAGATTGTGATTGGTCACCAGCCTGAAGTACCAGTAACAGGTTGAGTCAACGTGGAGCACAGAAAGATCTGACCATTATATAGAGTTGACAGTGACACATGTACCAGTCAGTGGATTGAGGATGTGCATATATATATGTGTGTGTGTGTGTATATCATATACATATGATATATATGATTTTTTCTAAAAATGTAATTCTCATCCTCAATACTACTCCTCAGTAAATAGAGTGTGATGGAGTTTGGATGCATTGTCCCCTCCAAAACTCATGTGCAAATTTGATCTTCAATGTGGCAGTGTTGGAAACTGATTGAGTCATGGGGGCAGATCCCTTATTAATGGATTAATGCTCTCCCTGGGGGAGGGAGGCTTAATGAGTGAGTTCTCGCTCTATTAGTTCCCATGAGAGCTTGTTGTATATAGGACACAGGCACCTCCTCTCTCTCTCTCTCTCTTGCTTCCTCTCACCATGTGATCTGCTTGTACCTGCCTGCTGCTGCCACTTTCTGCCATGAGTAGAAGCAGCCTGAGGTACCCGCCGGCTGCTGCCACTTTCTGCCATGAGTAGAAGCAGCCTGAGGCTCGTACCAGATGCAGCTGTCCCAGAATCGTAAGCCAAATAAACCTCTTTTCCTTATAAATTACCCAGTCTCAAGTATTTCTGTTATAGCAACACAAAACAGACTAAAACAGGATACAAGCATATGGAACTATAGAACCCACTAGTAAAATATGAATCATCTAGTAACTAAGACAGGAAAAGGGCACAATATTGTACATGCTGTTTGTCAAATACTCATAAATATACCGTCTGTAATTTTCATTTAGAAAATGTTTTTGAATAAATACTTCAAAAATACCATGACAGAATATTTGTGTGGAAAATAATGGCCTCTATTATGTATCATGAATAGTATTATATGATAAGCTAAATACATAGAAAATACATATCAAATTGACAATTACTCAGATGTAATGATTTATGGCCAATCCATCAAATGCTTTTTAGCTTGAAATTGAATGACTCCCTTTTAAATAAGCATAAGTTTCCTGCCACACATTATATTTGACTAGTGAAAATGTAAATCTGAGAACTGCTTATGATTTGCTTGGCTTACTTTTAATCTATTAATTAAACATTGTCTAATCTGTGAAATATAGGATGCTTTTGGCAGCTGTGCCTCATAGGATTTAATTCCTAAAATGACTAAATTCCAATCTACTAGCCATCCAATTAATTGCATTTTAGCACTAATCGGATGCTCTGCCGATTTCTTTGGCTTCCACCCTATTTCCAGAGACAGAAATTGTAATGCAGATTTTTATGTATAGATGCAGAAGCTAGGAACCTAATTTCTCCACCAGCTGATCAAGTGAGGGGCGGGGGGAGCAGAGGTCAGTTTTTTTTAACGTTACAACTAGATTTGTTTTAAATGCTGGAGTCTTTCAAATGTTGATTAATCCCAAAAGTGCTTACTATCCATGGCCATGTGAATTCTTTAGCAATTATGACCTTTTCAAATAATTTGACTCTACTCTTGGAATATAGGCAATACATACTCCATCTTTTTGACCCCTTTTGGCTTTACTTGTTCTTTCAATGACCCCCTTACTAAGCTATACTAGGAAGTTATATATTAATCTGAAGCAAGGCAAGCATGGATAAGACATTGACTGAAAAGCTAGGCTAACTTAAGATGAAGATCAAAGATTTCCTGTTGACTCCAGCGGTACCCTTAAGTCAAACACTTACTGATCATAAAACATGTGGAGGTTGACAATGTCAACATTTTTTTTAGACATTCTTCCTTTTGGCCCACTTCTTATTTTTTTGTTCCCAAGTGCCTTTATAAACCCCTGTTACCCTCAAGACAAGATGCAGCTGCACAAGCATTTGGATCACCATCTGCCTGATCCTCTCTGTATGTAAGTTAACCATTAATAAACTCTTTGTTTATTATAGAGGAGCCTGCTTTGTTTTTCAGTATCAGAGTTCCGTCCCAGTTCAGAGGCTATTTTACCTTAGTTTTGTTAGATACTCTACTCCATCTGATATATGGCGTCTGATTAAGGACTCTGATGTTAATCCATGTATTAAATATTAGCAAAACAATTTCTTCAATCATTTTTGATAAAAATAAATAGAAATAGAAGGTTTAGTGTTTTATTTCTTCATTCCAGTGATTTTTCTAGTAGTTTATTAACAAGAACTCAAGAATACCACAGCTGATAGGAGTGAATTAAAAGAACAGAAGATAACTATATAATTTGCATAAAATGGAACTTCAAAAATAATTGTCATTACAAATCTAATACTTACTATTAAATTGTTCAATACAAGAAAATGTGCTAAGACCACAATATATGTGGGTATGTCTATAAGAAACCTAGACTTTTTAATAGAGTTGCTGGCTGCAGAAACTTAGTTTTGCTATTTTACTGCAATTTTGACTGACAATATCTGCACACATTGACAATTAGTCACTCTAGATAAATACTAAACTGACCTTAATCCTGGAGTTGGAAGTGATAAGGCTTAAAAGAGATGGCTTGGAAAAACTGACAGAAACCTTAGCATAGAAGAAGGAGATTTATATTTAGATAACTTGTATATAAGAGAGAGGTTTATACTTATATAAAAGGAAATTCTCTCAGATTAGATAAAATATGTTAATAGAAACTAAAAATACCTGAATAGAAATACCTCTTTACTTTCAGTTTATTATAATCTGAACCAAGTAGACAGGAGTTTGGTAAAACGTCTCTCTTCTACATGCCATAAATTAGAATGATAAGCAAAATAAGTTTAAGATTTTGACTTTTACCCAATTTCATGACTCTTTCCATGGTTTCAATTGAGTTGTCCAGATATATTTGTGTAAAAAGGTAAAAGTCAAGAGAATCAGTTCACGAGTGGCCCTAGAAGTATCTAGTATAAAGGGAAAGATCTAAACTAACCTAAAGCTTTGTAGGCTTCCAATATTTATAATCAAGGGACTGACATGGCATAATCTGTGATTTAGAGTCCAAACTTTTGATACTCAGCCCAATGAGGCTGCCTAACACTAAACTCAGGGTACCTCCATCTCAGCTGTCACTCTCTGCTCTACCTTCTTAGCCTCTCAATTCTTGTCTTATCCCATGCGGAAGAGGTAGGATTGGACTGTCCTCAAAGAGCTTTTTTCTTTTAAGATTCTGGATTTCAGGAGGTCCTGGCTTCCTTGGTATCACTCTGATGCTTTCAAATGTAAGTTTGCTTATTTGTCTGTCTGTTTGTATTTTGTCCAGATATTGTTGTTGCTTGTTTGTGGAAGGGATGATTTGCAAAAGGCCACTTTACCCTTATCAGAAACTGAACTCACTCTATCAGATTTTTATAATTATATCTCAATAGATTCCAAACTGAGCAGAAAACAGTAGTGTCATTTTTTTTTTTTTTTCTTTTTTCCGTGTCCGGCAACGGATTGCAACCCTCAGTGTTGCCCCCGTACCAGACCGGGGACCGGCAACGGGACCGCAACCCTCGGTGCTGCTCCCGCGCCTCGCTCAGCCAGTGAGCAGGAACCGGTCTGTATGTGGGATCCGAACCCTCGGGCGGGAGCGCCGCCGCGCTTCCCAAGTGGTGCACTTATCCAGTGCGCCACCTGGCTGGCCCCAGTAGTGTCATTTTTACAGCCCCAAAAATCCAAAAGTAGGGATGGAAATCACATAGAATGAGCTAAAGAAAAAGTAGATGGAGAAAAATAGAGAAGCAGAAATAGGCAAGATGGAGCAGTTAGTGTAGTGTGAAACACAAGGTTCCTGGAATCTTAATAAAAGTTTAAGAGCTGTGCACAATAGAATCAGTTGTTCTCACTTTTAGGTAAACATCAATCTAAATACCTGTAACATGACAGCTTTCCACGTTAAATTTTAAAAAAATGCATTTTCTGTATAAAAAAAGATTGTTTTCTATATAAAAGTGGACTTTTTTATATACATTAGCTGTTTTAACATTGAAGAGTATTTTCTGTTCATTTGTTACCAAAATCACATGAGAGCTCAATCACTAATGAGAAAGAAACATAGGGACCTTTTTAAAGACAATGATATTCATCTCCCAACGAGCCGGTCGGTGTTAACCTCACAAATCTCATAACTTCCCCTAATCCTGCCATAAAATAGGTCAAATGAGCATCAACCTGTTTTCAAGTCTTAGAATACTTTGTTATTAATTTAGTTTAATTTTGAAACCACACTTCTCATAGCTTTTATATTATTGATTCAAATATTTAGCAGAAATCATATTTTGTATGAGTCACTGGGCAGTTGTTGTTATGGCTACTGAAAATGCACAAAAAACAAGCCATCTTTGGTTTGTATGTTACAGAATACTAATTCTTTCTGTGCCTTCAAGTACAAGATTCTTCTCATCTATACATTTTTTTTGACCTCCTTATAAGAAGCTAAAAGATAATGAAAGTAATAACAAACTAATATTTCCCAAAAGCTCTCCAAAGCTTTGACTGATCTTTCTGGCATTCCCATGATATTTTATGAGCCTCTGCTGCATCTTCTAGGAGTGTTTGACCAAACTGAACCTTAAGGAAGCTGTCATGAGTTTGAGGGGCTGCTCTACGTACAAGATATGCAATTCAAAGCATTACCAAAATGTATTAAACGCTCCACTGCAAAACTTCATGAATCAAACATAGGCTAAGTCACATTGAATTCTAATTTATCATGCTGTGGTTTATTTACTCTCTAAAAAAACTCAAAGGATTTTAAAAACCATTTAATTTATGAATTCTCAAAAATTCAGGTCTGAGAAAGAGTAGTGTTATTTTCTAAACAACATACTATTTGGAGAGGGAAGGAACAAGCATTCAGATAAAGGATTGACTTTCCTAAGACCAACTAGTATGTTAATGTTGGAGAAAGAAGCAGCATCTTGATCTGTTTCCTATGCTGTGTTCACTTGAGCTGATTATATGAAAATAGAGGGACAGAATGGCGAAGAATAAAGATGAGTTTTTATTTCAAGCTCCAATGACATTTTTTCTTCAAGGAACCAGGCTGGTGTATTTTTAGACATGTAGTTAAGCCACTTAAGTTTAACCCAGGATCCTAGGAATAGCCATTGCTTGACAGTATGTGACAGGTATCAGAGCAATAGTGACCAGGAAATTAAAAATTGCTAATAATACATTTCCACATGATGGTGATTAAAACAACAACAGCAGCAACAACAATAATTGTAAAGAAGATTACAAACTAAGAAAACAAAATGTCTTGTACTTTTTGTAGTCCTCAATTTATTTCTCATATTAGTATAAGATGATGACATTTTAGAACTAAGTATATTATTACATATTTCAAGCCTGGCTTTTTTTAATTCATAAAGCATAGCATCTGGTATCTCAAGAAAGGATTGTGAAACTTCCTCAGTTACCCAGCATATGGTATAGAAAGTTCTATATAAGAAATCTTTCTGAAAAATGTATAGTGTTGGTATTGATGTATTAAAATAGTTATTTAACTCACATTGCTTTATTATCTTTCTCTTTTCTGGTTATTTCTCTGCAAATCTGAGCATTCAAGGAATACTGTTCTATTTTCACATAGATATTATGTTAAAACAAAACAAAACAGTCCAATAAACCTAATTGTGAGATTTTTTGATTCACATAGCATAGAGCTACCACTTCTTACTGCTGAAATACCCTTCCTGGATCACCAAAGACTCCTTTACCCCCAACCCTCATATTTGAAGTTAATACTGTTTTAGAGGCTGAGGGTATTAAAAGATAATTCTCCAGATAATTGAGGTTTTTACACTTGAACTGACACTTTTGCCAACATAATTTGGAGGATATCTTGCTTAAAAGGGGAAAATTCCAAATCTCCCTTTGTATAAACCTCCATTGCACAATCCTTCTATTGTGTTGAACCTCAAAATTAATATAAGGAAAACCTAAAGATTTACCCCACCTTGACTACCATTATTTGTATACTATATATTTAAAATGCAACTATTTTTGTTTATAGAACTATATAGTAAAGCTTATGAATAGCTATATTATCACATAAATTAAAATTTTCTTTACAGTCTTTAAAGAGCCAACCATTGAGCATCTAATAATTCATGATTTAGAATTCTTCATATTAGCCTGTAAATATAAGCTTTCCTCTACCTACTGAATTTAATCACTTAGTAAATAACAGAGGGCAATCTTCAGGTGAGAGTCATTTGGAACAAATTACCACAAAAAGGGTGAGATACACATTTTAAGATAAGAAAGATTAAAGCAGGAAGCTAAAGAAAAGACTCATTTTTAAGTGACTGTGGAGAAGAAAAGTTTTGGAATACTTAGATAGGTGACAGTGTTGAAAAAATGAGTAACTTCAATCAAAACCACCCAAAGCACTTCATAAGCCTGATAAAGCAAGTTAGTGAAGCCTGGGCAATTAGGATCAGAAGCATAAAAACACTAACAGATGTAAATAAAAAAGCAGCATTGGTCAATCCAGCTATTTTCTGAATATGCAGATATTTTATTTTCACTCTAAATTTCAAATGGTGATCAAAAAAATAAATGATACATATAGATGAAAAAGCAGGATTGGTAAATCTGGTTATTTTCTGTCAAAACAGTCATTTAATTTTTATTCCTCATTTCCAGTGATGATCAAAAATACATTGCGATTTGGATTAATTTTACAGAGATGCAGTGTTACATATGTCTATCATTTGAAGCTCTTCAAAACAATCATGTAATTTTCAGAAATTCTTGTTTCAGAAAAGATAAAATAGTTACAAATAATGAAATTCTTTATCCAATATTCCGATAGCACTATTATTGAAGGTAAAATATATAAATAAATATATGAGGGTGGATATTTTTGAACACATTATATGTAAGGCACTATTCTAAGGGCTTTATGTGTTTAATCTTGAGGATAACCCTAATGAAGTAGGTAATATTATATTGTCCCAATTACATAGATTTAGAAAACACAGGCTCCTATGATGTTATTGGTCAAAGACTTCACAGCTAGTAAATTGTTAAACCAGGATGCACACTTAGGAAGTCTGGCTCTCTAGGGTGCAAGCTCTGCTTATCTATTCTCTCTCTATCTATCGATCGATCCATCTATCTATCATCTAAGTATCTATTTATGTATCTATGTATCTATCTATGTATCTATCTATCTGTCTGTCTGTCTGTCTGTCTGTCTAGTCTTTTTCTATATAAACCAACTTGAGTGGAGCAGAATTGTAAAGCAGCTTAGTGAGACTCACATAACTTGAATCTAACCTAGATCTTTACGGATCTCCTCTTCTCATCTAAAGAGAAAAATGATAATTGTCATATCTCTAATTTGTTATGCACTGAAAACTTCAGAAGTAGATCAACCTAAAATTTACAAACATATAAAATATGGAAAGAGAAATAAATAAAATTAAAAACATTCAGATATTAAAGGAAGAGAGATATTAATTTGAGCTAATTTCTTCAGCTTTTAAGGTTTAACACAAATTGGTCAGGATTGATTAGCCAGATTTTATTTTTAGTAGTCTTCGTGTGTATGATACCGTCTAGACCAGGGTTTCTAAACACTGGCACTATTAACATTTTGAGGTAAATAATTATGTGTGTGAGGATCTGTCTTATGCATTGTAAGATGTTTTCAGCAGCATTTCTGGCCTCCATCTACTAGATACTAATAGTACCTCTCCTCAGTGTGACACCCCAAATTGTTGAACATTGCCAATTATCACCTGGGGGACAAAATTGCCCCTAGCTGAGAATCAATGATCTAAAATACTCATTTTTGTCATTACCTTGGTTACGTGGGAGGTTTATAATTACTCAACCCTTTGACAGAAACTATAAGTCTGACACAATCACTCATTTACAAAAAGACTACTTGTAGTGACAATCACACCTTTTTAAATGACAAAGTTAGTTTTGCCCACATAATTGAGAGTTAAATGGCTGTGGTAATTAGTCCAATCGGACATGAATGTTTCCTCAGAGAAAGAAAAATGGAAGTACTTTCATGTCTGTGAAAATTCCCCCTGAGTATGAGAGTGATGAATAATACATACAAGATAAAACATGCTCTGACTCTGGTTCACAGACCTGAGATCCAAGGAGAGGCACCACACTATTACAGATTTGCTAATCATCAAACCCAAAGCATTTAAGCTTTAGGCCTTAAATAGACCAAAACATTGACTATTAGGCATTAACGACATGAAGTGTAACAGGCCGGGAGCCAAGATGAAGTAGCATAAAGGAATTCATTTAAAAAAAAGGAAGTGGATATGAAAGGTATTTTGGCTATAAATTATTTTCCAGAATTAATTTATTTTGTGTGCCAGTTTAGATCTTTAGAAACAGTCTTTAAAATAAGACTCAAACTTTGTAATATAATCTCCCTATTATATTCTATATATGACTAATCCAATGTGATTCCTGACCTGTAAAACAGCAGTTTTAAGATCTTGGCTTTTCATAGACAGACATTTAAATATCTTTGTTTTAAATTTATATCACATCCAAGCCATTTATTACCCATGCAGTCAGCAAGTATGCAAAGTAATCTTACAAAATTAAGAAAGAAAAGACATTTTATTTATTTTTATTTTAACTTCTCAATGTACATTGTAGTTGATTTTCATGTCCCTTTGCCCGTTCCTCTTTCCCCCTTCCCTGTCTCCCCTCCTCCCACCCACATCATATCTGTTCACTTGTCTTAACAAGTTCAAGGAATTGTTGTGAATGTTGTGTCTTCTTCCCTCCCCCCTTATTTGTTTGCATGTTTATTTATTTATTTTAAGCTCCCACAAGTAAGTGAGGACATGTGGCATTTCTCTTTCTGTGCCTGACTTGCACAGTTTCACTTAATATAAATTTCTCTAAGTCAAACAACAATTTCTGCATAGAATTAGGACTGTTTTTGAAGTTGTAAAACACTCTTTCAGAGTTCTGCCTCTGTTGCCTCTAAGGTATGTGACTTTGAAAGACTCACCTAACACTGTTCTGTAAATTGGGGATTATAATATTTTTCCTACATATTTTACAAGATATTTTGGAAATCAATAAATGTAAAAGAAATCACTGTGTCAACTCTAAAATCAATTTCCTTACAAAATCTCTCCAAAATAATTCATTTTCTCCGTGAAAGTGAGTCAAATTACCCTACATCATTGGTGATCATTCATTATTCAAGGGCAGTAAGATTTCCAAACCAAGATGCAGGACGATGTTAAAATTTCATTCATGCTTTTGCACAAGTGCTGCTGTGGGTCATTTTAAATGAAAGACTACAAACATTTTCAGGGAGTAGAAGTACATATTTGGGACTAGAACATAGTTTTTCTGCTACTACTGTCCTGAAAGCTAATCTTTTCCCTTTAATACCATACCAGAAAGGACAGAAAAAAAACAACCAAAAATTTTTTTTCCCATTATTATTATAATAAGGGAGGAATTTTTCTTTTGTTTTGTTTTGTCTTTAATTATAATTACTTACAGAAAATTGTGACAGAGAATAAAGTTGACTTGGGGATTGGGAGTGGAGAGCTGAGAAACAAAGAACATATATGTACATATGTGTGTGTGTGAATATGTATAGACACATATGCATATGTATTTATACATGAGCACAGATATAAATATACACACTCATATTAAAAATATATGTAGCCATGTTTGGCGGAGTCAACATTGTGAATGTTTTCACATTTTTGGTAGAGGTCTTATTTTGTATACTGCAGGGTTTTGTAAAGATTTAGTGCCATAATTTTTTTCTTGTACAATTTATATAAGTCTAATGAAACAGTGCAGAAGTTTTTGTTTAATTTTTAATTGCTTTATTTTTCCAGACTTGCATTATTTTATTCTAATAATACTGGTCTTTACATGATAGACAATTATTTGCCTATTGTGCTTGGGATTTAAGATCTCTGAGAAAGTTTCACTTTTTCACTTTGAACAATTTCTTCACCATTTTGTGTGGAGTCTTCCAGTGCCAACAGTTGTTGATGTCTTTAGGAACAGATGGTTTGTGGGAGGATTGTTGAGTGAGATATTCTGCATCTTGGTCCCAAGACTGCACAGTTGCTGTTGGAAAGGTTACAAAAATGACAACTGGTATACGAGAAGTTGCAAACCAGAGTGAAAATAACCAGACAACTGCATGGATACTATCCAAATAAAAAGACTTTTTGATGAAATCTTGACATCTCTTACAGAAGAAAATGCAGTGATTGCAAGAAATTTGGATAGTATTAAGGTGGTTGACATATTGGCAATGCTTTTCATATCTATACTTTAACAACTTTCACAATTCAACTTTAGAATGATGAATCTGTGGGAGACTTTCTAGAGCAGGGTTTTTTTTATTGTGCTTGAGTTAGAAATATTCTATTTGTTCATTCCTGTTTGGATGTCATGTCTGTTGTAAACTAAGAGCATTTTTCTTTCTTTCTCTTCCATTCAAAAAATGAAATGGCTAAGGAAAAATTTAATTATTCTTTATGACTTAATTAAGTGAGACATTCTTTATCAGAGAATACATTAAGATTTGGAAAATGAGATGTATTGTGACTCTTGGGTCAAAGTAGCTATTCAAAACATGGGGACATAGATTTAAGTTAGGAGCACATTTAGAACACATTTCTAAGATTTCTGGTGTTCAGCAGACTCTGTCATAAATGTATGATAAGTAAGTCTCTTTCAAATCCCAACTTAGTACTAGTTAATCTAGAAGAATCAGTGGATGTAGCTTGATTTTTTGAAACTTTTCCTTTTTTGCCTTTTTCTCTTGCCTCCATTGATCAAAGTAAATTCAGTAAAATTTTTAGCATCCCCATTCAAATTTCTGAGTATTTAAAAGTGGAAGAAGATACATAGTAAATACAGTATTTTGATGATATTATTAAATATGCATTGTGTCTATTATGTGATGTCAACTAAATGATACTGTTAGATTTCAATGTATAGTTGAAGATACTCCTACTGGATATTTGAAACTGCATTATCACTTAAGAACACTAAATGAGGGCTCATATAGAAGATACCAACAGCTGTATAACTTAAGTAGCTTTAGGTAGAGTTAAGTTAGCCCTAGCATCTTTTCCATTCTTTTCCCTCCATTACCTATCTTCTTATATCACCTCCTCTTCTTTCTAATAATCCCAAAATAAGGGCCAACACCCATGATATCTATTGAGATTTGAAACATAGAATTCCTTCTTTGAAATGTGAAGAAAGTATAAAGGGCTTAAAAACAAAACAAAAAAATGAGAACAAACATAAAAGAATTCTGGTCACACAACAGCCTTGGAACATGAAGATATCTTAATCAGTATACATCAGCTCTTTCAAGCAATGTGAAATAGCTATTAAACACCTATTTGATCATCAATTGATTGTTTTCCTTCAGGGAGGTAGAAATGGGAATTTCAGCTCCACAATCCCTGCTGCACCACAATGAAATTCAATGAAAAGGCCAATATAACATATGTCATACATTTGTGTTCATAGAAATTCTACTTGAGTATGATGTTCTAGTTTGAGCAATTGCACTCAGTAGAAGACATTCCAAATTTTCTGTATCTTGACATTAATCATTAATTTTAGGGACTGATACAAAGAATCATAGTGTAGTATTAATAGGCAAGGGAGAGAAATAATTTTTTTGTTTTTTTTAAATAAATGTTCTTAGAGCACCTTTAAATTTAGAGAAAAATTGAACAGAAAGTGCATAGAGTTCCCATTTACTCGCTCTCCCCATACACTCCTCCCACGCCCTTATTTTCCCTATTATTCATATCTTGCATTGGTGTGGTACATTTGTTACAGTGGTAAACCATTATTGATACACTATATAAACTAAAGTCCATAGTTTGCATGTGGGTTCGCTCTTTGTGTTGTATAGTTCTAAGGGTTTCGAGAAATGTATGACATATATCCACCATTACAGTTTGATACAGAATAGTTTTACTGCCCTAAAAATGCCCGGTACTCCACCACCTATTCATCTCTTCAGACCACCCCCAAACCCTGGAAGCCACTGACCTTTTTACTGTCTCAATAGTTTTGCCTTTCTAGAGAAAAGATTTTAATTCAAATACCTCTTTATGTTAAATGATTCTTTTTCATGAAGGTTATTTTAACTTTGAATAGAAATGGCACAAAGTTCAAGAATTATATGAAAGGTACATTTGGGAAGACCAGCTGTGTTAAACATTTACTTAAGACTTAAATGTGGGAATTTGTGTGGCTAACTTATTTTAAAAAATAGAAAATATGGGCTAATGATGATAATATAGATTTAAACTTAAATGTAGCAGTTAAAAAACCCATGCCTCTGGGAAATGCTTTTATTTTGTTGGTTACTTTTACTGAATCTTTAGTAACTCAGAAACAATTTAAAGTGGCAAAAGCTCTTTCCAACCTAAATGTAATAATTGGTACATTTAGTTTATGATGGTTCCATTTGGAAAATCAATAGTGATCGGAGAAGAAGAGATTGTGGCCAAACAGATAAGTGGCAGATGGTCACAAAATAGTTGCTTCGCAATACTGAACAGCCAAGAAAAGTCACAACCATGGAATGCAGAAAGAATTTTAGATGGGGAACAAGCAATGTGGTGTAGTTTCAAATCCACAAATGATTGCTTCTTTTGTAAAATTACTTCCAATGATTCTCTAAAGAATTTTAAAGGCTCTTAAATATTATACTCAGGGGAGGAAGCTATCTTTGCATTGGCAGCATTTCCGAGAATGAAATTTTGACAAGCTCAGCTCTACTCTTTTGCTATACAGTGCATGGTAATGTTTATTATAATTGTATTGAAAACAATCAGTTTTGGTATAGTACTAAATCTTCTTTAATTCATAAATGAATTCAAATTCCATAAAACTCAAGTATGAAGCTGAGCACTTTTTTTCTTTTTTTGATAACGGTTTTGTTATACTTAATTTACTTTTTTTTATATTTATAAATAACATTTAAAGGTTTGTCTTTTTTTTCTAAAGATAAAAAACATTTATTACATTAGCAAATCTATTAAGCATTTTAAAGAAAACTAAGAAATAGTCATAACAATCATTTCAAATCCCAGAGTTTACATAATTCTCAAAGTAAGAAAGAAGAAAAATCACTGTATGTTTGCTACATCAATGACTGGAACTCTAAAACATTTTACAAGTTAAGTGCTTTAAATTTTTCGGCATTACTTTACATATAATGCATATTCCTTTATTACAACAACATTACTGTAGTTCTCAGTTTTGTTAAATAATAGTATTCAACTCCTCATCCATTTGTTTAGCAGAACACATTAAATAAATATCAAAATAAATATTTACAATATTCAGTGAAAATTAAGATTTTTAATATACTTTTTTCAAGACATAAATTTTATAGGCAATGTACATCTATTCTATTAAAAGTTGGTATTTAAAAAAATGTAAACATGCCATATTTTAGTAAGATAAACACAAAATAATTATTATAGCATAATATGAGAGAAAATCCACATAGAAAACTGACTTGTAATTGGAACTGAACAGAAAGGAGTTCAGTTTTAGCACCATTAAGTTAATATTACTTAAATTTCTTCTCTCAAACTCAAGTTCCTCAAGATCCTCAGTGAAAAATAAATTTGTACATGTGTAAACGTCTGTGTCTGTGTCTGTATCTGAGTATTATTAAAAATACATGAGAAAAATGTGCAATGATTCTCTCTTGCAGAGTCACATGAGATATTAGTATATTAATGACATTAAAGATAATATGTATAAACAAAGACTCAACAAATGTCAATAAACAGATGGATAGAAAGAATAGACAGAGATAATATTTGAATAAATCAAAGTTTACACATGTAAACGATGAGGTATCTATTATAGTAAGAATGTAGACAGGGAACCAACATTCTTTAAAGGAGGTAAAAGATTTCCAACCCCAGAAAGTCAATGGGAATGCAGTTACAAATAGCCGCCTCTGAGTAAGGATCACATCAGGCATTCTGGAATAAATATAACTGATTTTAAATAAGCCTCGAATAGTCTGACATGTACTTTTGCCTGGATATACGCTATAGGTTATGTTGCATGAGCCACATCAATCTCAGAATTATATGGAACATAGTACTGCTAAGGTATGGTACATGGCATATTGAAGTTTAAGCGTTTTTCATGCATCGTTCTCAGTCTCTTCATGATGACACAATGTGGTCCAAATATACTCCTAACCTGCTTTTGCATTCACTCCTTCAAGAGTTCTAATTAGTCCTTTAGCTCTGGACCTAGTCTTTGAATTTATGAACGTGTGGATAGTATAAATTTGGGTGATCTACCAACAGTTGACATGAACTTGAATTTCAATTTTTCATTCTTTGTTGATGGGTGAGAGTATTATACATGGCCCATTTATGTTACTGTTTCTCAAGTCACGTTTTTTATATAACAGCTCTTTGGGCCACATTTTTCTTGCTGCTTTGTGCAATGTCCAAATGCTACTAGTGTGCCTGGGAATTGAGCCCTGATGTAACAGGTTCTAGAACTGTCTCTGTGCAAACTGAGTGCTGAGCAGAACTAGCTCAATTTTGCCAGGAGAAAAGTGCCAACACGTTTTTCACAGCAGTCCGCAAAGACTTCAAGTGCTTTGCTTTCATTACAAGTTTGAGAAGCACTGCTTTGAAAATGATGTGATCAAGAAATCTTTATTTTGGGCCGGCCCGGTGGCGCACTGCTACAGTGTGCTGCTTGGGAGCGCGGTGGCGCTCCCGCCGAGGGTTCGGATCCCACATACAGACCGGCCGCTCACTGGCTGAGCGAGGTGCGGGTGCAACACCGAGGGTTGTGATCCCGTAGCCAGTCCCGGTCGGTACGGGTGCGACACTGAGGGTTGCGATCCGTTGCCGGTCACGAAAAAAGACAAAAAGACAAAAAAAAAAAAAAAAAAAAAAAGTGCAACACCGAGGGTTGTGATCCCGTAGCCAGTCCCGGTCGGTACGGGTGCGACACTGAGGGTTGCGATCCGTTGCCGGTCACGAAAAAAGACAAAAAGGAAAAAAAAAAAAAAAAGAAATCTTTATTTTACTTGAGGGCTTGCTGCTTGCTGTGAGTAAACAACAGAAACAAAGAAAAATCTAGTTTTTGCATTTGTTTTGACTCAGTTCTTTGAGAGCTCTTCATCTATAGGAGTTTCCCTATGTGTAACACGAAGTTTAATGCACATCCCAGGGGCTGTGGAGAGTAAGAAGATGGTCCATGAGATATGCATGTCTGCTGCTTTTCCCAAGCACATAGCAGATGTTTGTTAAACATGAATCTACTCTTGAGATCTTTAAAATCTACCTGAGGAGTGTGGTGATTCTGATACTGAAATTAGCATTACTTGTTCAAAATAGCTTGCTGCACATGCCAATAGCTCTCAGTCCTCATGTCTGAACATTAAGTAGCCACCAATGACAAAAACAATAGCAAAATTCTTATTTACGAGCGTTTGATGTTATAGACATATACTAAGCAATTTCAAGACATTATGACATTTGACAATTATAAAAACATGGGCCGGTTGGATCTGTTATTATCATTTCCATTTTACAAATGAGAAAGTGAGACTTTGGTGAGTAAAAGAATGCTCCACGTTCACATGCCAGTTAGTGTGGGCATTAATATTTAAACCTATGTTTTCTGACTCCAAACTCCATGCTCACACTCAATAAGCACCACAACATAGGCAAGCAACATTGTAATAGGGGCCAAGAATTAATGGCTTTTTAGGAAAAGAGGGGCTGCCTTGAAAGTAGAAAACTTTTCTAAATTAAAATGTCAATATAATTGTTGTTTAGAGAAAAATTGGCTTAGAATTTCAAAACATGATTTTAAAGAATGCCAAATGAAAGGCTTTCTCACTTTTTTCTACTTCATTTTTAATATATATTGTATAATGTTCTCACAGGCATCATCCGCTACTTGTAATTTAGCATTCTCTTTTATATCCTAGAATTTAAATATCTCCTTTTAAAACTTACATCAGTGGTTACAATAGCATTTATGGCCTTTATATCTATGACTTTAGGTGCTTTAGTGTTTCTCCATATTAGAGACTTGGAAACCCATTTAGGTTTGTTAAAATGTCTATCAGTATGTCTATCATCCGTCTATCCATCTACCTATCAGCTGTCTTCTATCTTGCTTTTCATCTTTCTGCTGAATATGAATGATGCTTGGCTTTGGCATCTGGCAACCATGGCTTCAAATTTTGACCACAACACACACTAACTGTGTTAACTTTGGCAGATGTATTAGTTTTCCATTGCTCTGTAACAAATTACCAAAAACTTAATTGTTAAAATAACACACATTTATTATCTCATAGTTTTCGTGTGCCAGGAGTCCAGTCACAGCCTCTGTAGGTACCTATTCAGGCTGCAATCAAAGCATCAGCAGGGTAGGAGAATCATGCCAGGCTCAGGGTCCCCTGCCAAGCTAGTGATTGTGGGCAAAAATCCCTTTCCTTGCTACTGTAGAAAACACGGGTGCTTGCTTCTTCAAGGCCTGCAGGAGAATCGTTCTGACCTCAGTGAAAACCTTATTTTAGGCCTGACTTTCAAACCCGTGTTTTCTGAAGTGTTAATAGACATGATGACATATACCTCTTAGAGTTTCTTGTACCAAATGAGATACTAATATAGCAGTGTCCGGCTCATTATAAATGTTCAAAACGTTATTCACTTTTTAATTAAAATCCTACTTTTTCGTTGATCATCAAACTAATCTGTGGCACCTTCCAGTTTAGATTATGGTTAATATGTCAATTTACTTACATTTCTCAATTTCTAGGAAAGCTTTTATTAGATATTCGGTTTTAGAGATTTTGTAAGTGAGGAAGTTAGAAAATATGTCTGCAGATGTAGATAGTGTGCAGATTTTGTATAGAAGTAGAAACCTTTTTGGTTTCATTGTTTCTATATTCTCAATTTAGCCGTGAAGATTACGGTGAGATTAGATATGTAGAAATGCTTTGTTAACCATGAAAAGTATTGCAAATATTAACTACAAATTTTAATACAGGGTTGTTAGGATCCAGTTTAGGGTAAAGACAATGGAAATATAGAAACAGAGAGTAGATTGGGAATATTATAAAGGAAAACCGAATTCAGCCATCACAACTCAATACTGGAGTTACTGTGTAATTTATTAAACAATATTTAAGAAGCAGGACATTGAGGTGGGCAGGACTTCATTCAAGAAAGAGTAATTTTGAATGCTTCTATTTATTATATAAGTCTAAGGGTGGTAGATCTCATTGTCCTAGGTATCTTTTATGATAGACCTTTTGTGATTTATGATTACCTACTTTGTTATTTTTCTATTGGTGCCAAAGAAATTCCTAGATAGAAAAGGAAATAAACCCTGCCTCATTACCTTTTGATGCTCAGTGTCACTATGATTTCTCTGATAGACAGAAATGATTCTAACCTAAATCTTCTGGCTGTATATGTGCCAGGGTCTCTGATAGAAACTCATCATGAAAGAGAGAGTCTGGACTGATATCTTTATCTTAATATTAAGGTCTGATGGACAGCACAGGAGGTCTAGACTTGTTCCAGACTGTGGTCGAAGCTGGAGTCTTCCCCTTGCCTTGGTCCGACACCCTTACTAGAAGGCTGTATTTGAGAGTAAAGGCTGGACATGTAAATATGAACTGGATTGCTCTCCCTTTAAATGCAACTGGGATCACACTCCTCACTAACTACTATGCTCTCTGGGATATGATTTAGCAAGGGCTTTATTGAGGAGTAGATACACATCAAAAGGTATAGCACTAGTTTTAAATGTGACTTCTGTGGCAGTGAAAAATACGAGAACAGCTAAAATTTCATGTCTGTTTTTGGATTAGTAATGGTCTCCAAGTAGATCTTTGTCCAGTGTTTGAAAACAATCTTGACTTTGGGCTGACTAAAACTTCAGCATTATTTGTTAATTTTAGGCCCCAAGAAAGAAACAGAACATTCTACTAATTTGGTCAGGATGTGGATCAAGTGATTAATTTGAATTAAAAAGCTGATAGAGGAGGAAAACTAGAAGAACCTATAAAAGTTCTTCAAGGTCTTATTTAAATCAATGGCACCATTCAGCCATTTAACAATCATTTAACAAACATTTTTATAACTCCTACATGCCTGCAACTTACCATTTTGTAACAGAAGGTCAAAAAACTTCTTTGCAACACCGTCAGACTGTATGAGAAAGTAAGAAACCTGTATTTATTTCAGAGTCACCTTGCAACTAATATTGAACAGAAAGTAGAACTCTATTCTCAGTGTATTTTTGAAGTAAACCAAGCAGTCACCCATAATTATTTTTCACATCCAATCTTTTAGTGAGTATCAACTTCCTTTGTTCCTGTTTGTGCTGTTTCAAAGCAAAATCTCTGCATTATAACTACACAACTGAGAAAAATGTGCATTGAAAAGGAAAAAACGGCAGAAATGTCAGGTGAAACAAGAAAGAATATCATGGGATTTATTTGAATCTTAGGGAACTTCCTAAAGCTGAATGATAGATTTAGAGTTGCTTCTGGCTTCTTATTTATTTGGGTGTCGATTCTCAACCAAGGGTAATTTATGATATTGTACAAATACAAATTTTAAAAAAATCAGTGTAAGATCCGATGTTTTATTCTCAATCTGAACACATTTAATCTACCCGTAAATTTTAAATGTGCTTTGTGGAAATGTTCATCATAACTTTTTTAGACCTCAGTTTCCTCATGTGTAATATGTGGGATAGGATTAGCAGATCAGTCAACACTCTCCCAGGTTCAACATTGTACTTGATATTTAAGTGTTCTTGAAAGGGTTAATGTAAATATATATAATCTCTGCTTTCTAGTAACATCCCTGACAAATGTATATTTCCTAAAAACTTAGAAATATTGTGATACAATATTTCAAGACTGGAAAATAAGGTAGGTACAAAGGCAGAATCTTAAAGTTATTTAGTTGGTAGAAAACCTATTGGAGGAGAATCAGTAATTTTCTCTGCTTTTTGTTTACTTATTTCAGAAAAACCTTAAAGTCATAAATAATATTTGCTCTATTTAATATAAAACTATTGAGGGTCAACATGCAATTAAGTTTTACTTGGGATTTTACTCTGCTATTTTTAATAAATATTTTTGTTATTACATGAGAAGTGCATCATTTAGTCACTGTTTTCCTGTCTTTGAACAATATGGCCACCAATCAATGTTTTCAAGGAGGTACATGTTTTGTGATAGACTGAAATACATGAATCTTCATTGTTTGCGAATTCAGTATTTGCGAATTGGACTGCTTGCTGAAATTTATTTGCAACCTCCAAATCAACACTCACAGTATTTGTGAGGTCTTTTGTGGCAAAATTCCACCAAGCACAGAGCAGCAAAAAATTTGAGTCATTCGATGCACGTGTTCCCAGCTGAGTTGGAATGAAGTGATGCTCTGCTTCTTGTTTCAGCTCTTATACTGTAAATGGGTGTCCTTTCAGTGATCATTTTATGGCCTTTTTTTTTTTTTAAACATGTCTGTGTTCTTTGTTGATGATTCACTGTTTAATATGACCCCTAAATGTGGTGCTGAAGTGCTAAAGTTCTTAAGTGCTAGAAGGCTGTGAAAATAGGGAAAATTCATGGGTTAGTAAGCTTCATTCAGACATGTGTTATAGTGCTGTTGGCTGTGCGTTTAATATTAGGGAATTAACAATATATATTAGATAAGGTGTCTTTAAGTAGTTATATACGTAAAACAGTGATATATACTGATTGATTGGTGAAATATTGTGATCAGAGGCTCCAAAAACCTAACCCTGTATTTCCCCTAGGAGCAATGGCTCAATATTAGCTAATTCAGGTGTTTGTGACAATTTTATAGAACATAAATGCGAATAATGAGAAGCAACTACTAGAAAGAAAAGAAAATTTAATATTTAGGCTACTGTTAATGATAGATTAATGTGCATGTGTTTGTGAAGAAGCAGTAATAGGAAGAGATTTTTGTTGTTGTTGTTATAAAATCCCCAACAGCCTTTCTTAGGCTTCACAATAACCAAAATCAGACCCACAAAGTTGTATGATTTCATTCTGCCCACACATTAGAATGGACTCTGTTTAAAAAGTCTTTGTGCTGGGCCAGCCCGGTGGCGCACTGGAGAGTGCGCCGATTGGGAGTGGGGCGGCGCTCCCGCCGAGGGTTCAGATCCCATGTGGAGACCGGTTCCCGCTCACTGGCTGAGCGCGGTGTGGGCGCAACACCGAGGATTGCGATCCCGTTACCGGTCAGTAAAAAAAGACAAAAAGGAAAAAAAAAAAAGTCTTTGTGCTGACATGTATACAGAAAAATATTACTTCCATCATGTATTGCAGCTTCTGTATTTTACCCACAAACACAAGAAGCTGTAATGCAACAGCTAACCCTAAAATGCCTGGAAAGTGTTTATTTACTCACTCATTTATGTAACAGTTATTCAGTACTTATTATACGCCATAAACTGTTCTATTAACATAGAAAAAACACCTCACAGTCTGTGGAATAGCAAATAGGAGATTAAATTCCAGTTCCTAAACTTGAAGGTCATTTAATAACAAAAGAAGCAAAGCAACTAGAGAGATAAGGCTCTGAGTGATGAGGAAGTCTCTTGCAATAATGTTGAATCTAGACAATAAACTTGTACCCATCTAAAATTAGTCGAACTTCAGTAGGCATTGAGTACAAGATACTTTTTAAAGCGATACTGGTATATACTCACAGAGTGATGTGAAAATGAATAGTCACTTTCAAGTAGCAGACATAGATTGAGAGTCACACCTTCAGAATTTACAGTATTTCATAAATTTGTAAAATTGCACATTGGAATAGAAATAGCTGAAGCAATAAAAGTATCATTTGAAAAGCTTCTATAGTAAAGGAAAAAAATTTTACTTTGAAGATGAAACTTAGATCACTTCAAGACATATAGAATTATGTTTTTCTTCCATCAATATATCATCCCCATAAAAGGAAGTTACCTATTTAACATGGCAGCCATGTGCATACACCTGGTAGAGAAGATTAGTTATGTTCAATTTGGGAAGAGTATTAGTAGATCTGACTAGAATAATGGAAATATTATCTAGGCCGCTTCTCACTCATAGTTATCAGTAATGCAGTAAGGAATTATAGGAATTTATTACCAAGTTCATCTTTTGATTATGGATAAATATTTTGATGCTGTTAGTCATTTTGCTTCGGTTAACCATATAGTTATCTATTTTGAATTCAGCATGTAAAATATTTATCTCTTTAAATAATAACTTTGCACTTATAAACTTTCTTTTAATAAGTTTAAACCTTAATCCTTGACCCTGTCTAGACAATCCACCAGTCTCACTAATGCCATTTTCTCACTTAGTATTGATATGACATTGCTGGCCACATCCTTGTTTATGGCCCAGCCCTCCTGTCTGAATTCTAAACATGTATTTTCAAAAGCTGCCCTGACGTATCCCCTTGGATGCTTCAAATGTCCTTCAGAAAGAAATGTTTCCAAAAAAGATTTTCTTCCAAATATGGCCCTTCTGTGTTCTGTGAAAGGCACGCCCATTTGTCTAATTACAGAAGAAAGACACCTTTTCTCCCTTCACCTCATGTGCGATCTAAATGAGATCATGTGGATTTTATGTCATACGTACTTCTATATCCATTGCTAATACCATAGTTCATGCTACCTCAGCAGCTTACAATCTAGTCTCCCCAAATTCACTCTCTCCCCATTCTAGATGCTTCTCTCAGCCAATATGATTTCCAAAAACTGTAGGGATGAACAGTTTCCCAAAATGACTTTTTGAGATTCATCTTCAGTTACTCCATCCATAATGTTCTTGTTTTCTCCTCAGTTCTGCATGTTCTTAAATACTCATAGTCAACGTTCCTCTCTACCTCAGAATTTTGGTACTTTCTGTTGCCTTTGCTTGACATGCTCTTCTTCACTCTCCACTTTAGTTTTAACTAGTTATCTCCTAGTCATCCTTCAGATATCAGTTCAAATATTAGTTCCTCACAGAAAGCTTTTCCCAACCACACCTTCCTTCAACTGGATTAAGTTTCCCACGTTAACCTCTTATAGTTATTATTGTTTGTAATTATAAGCTTTGGCATTGATTTAACTTTCTATCTTTTTCTCATTGTTTTGAGGAAAATCTCTTGAATGTACAGGTTAGTTTTTAAAAATTTGGTGTATTTTAAAAATAATAGGTGAACAACCCTATTATTTCAGCAAGCATTAACAGCAATCTTGTCCACTTTTCCACCCAGCAGCATAGATTGTTCTGAGATGAGATATTGGCTGAACCCACTGTAAGATCGATTTCCTAGACAACCTCTTCTTTTCTAAAGCTGTGAATCTCATCCACATACTTAGCTCTGTCACTTTATGTAAACAAGAACAATTAATTACATATTGCACCCTAGCTATATTTGTTTTCCTTTTTACACCTCATCAAAATAAAACTGCAGCCAATAGGGCTAGCAGTGAAAAAAAAAAGTTTGGTTCTGGACACTATGGATTTTACTAGTGAATATTTTCAATCATTTCCTTCCCATGAAGCGAATAACAAAGAACAATGAGATCTATTATGCCCACCAAAATGAAAATATGCATATCATTGATAAAACAAAACAGAATAAAAACTCAGAAAAAAACCAAGCAATACACGGACAAAACTAGCTTCTCTGGGATCAGTTTTAGGAACCTATTTAGAAAACGTCATCATTTCCATTTCTGTTTATTCTGAATAGTTATTTTTGATACTCAGTACTGTTAGCTCATAGAGTATCCTTCAATGTTCATATGAGCTTAGTAAATGAAACATACATTAAAATTACCTAAAAAGCATTTTTACAATCCACATACCAGAGCTCCATCATCCAAAGTGGAATTTCCAGATATGAGGCAACATAAGTGCAAAAACTACAACAGCAATATCTTCAACCACAATCATGATGGGGAGTCACTGTGCCAGATGTTGCAAATATTGAGATTTTTTAAATATTAAATGCTTTACATGTCTGAATGCTTTCGTGCTTTCAAATATACTTAAGTCATTCTTTCACTTGTTGAATTTTTAAATTTTCTTCTCCAGAATGTATTAACTGAAGTAGTCATTAACAAGTAGGATTAATTTTAGAACTTTTGTTGCAATATATTAGGAATAACAACTAATGTATATTGGGAAAAGAGTGAAATAAAACATACATAATGGTGGTGTGTGTAGGATGTAGGCAAAGAGAAACTTATATGAATTGAAAGGTGGTTATGCATTATTAAGAAAGATTCAAGACAGTTCTAGCTTTAGAGCTATTAGCAACATAAGTCTTAATTTGTCTGCAAATACTTTAAAATTCCCTTTAATGTAGACAACACCTTGGTCAATATTTTAAGGTCTGTCAGGCAAATTCTAATAGAGGTACCATTTCTGGAGTGCAAAACAAATTCAGGGGAATTTGGTTTAAATTGTCAATATTCTGTACTAGAGAGCAAATGAGTCACCAGACTGAATTTCCAGAGCACATATCCACTGAAAATCAGAGTAGCATGTATAGCCAGTTACTTGTATAAATCAGAAAGTTGCTGGCTGCATAAAATTTCACATAATTCAGCAGCTTAACAAAATCGTAAGTGACAGTTTATTTTTTTTCCATCTTTTTCTCTGCCATTCTCAGCATGTTAGCTTTAGCTACTTAGAAGCAAAAGGTGCCTTTGGCAGCTCCAATGATCATACATTCATACAACAATTAGCAAAGGCAGTTAAGGAGGAAGCAGCAGGGAAGTCTTCTCTGCATGTGCTCTTGACCAGAACTATCCTATATGCCTAAGCTTGGTAAGATCTACTCATATAAAACCAACTATGTTTAGCTTACTCATATTTCATTTTCTGAGGACATTATTCCTCTCTGAGAACCTGGCTATTCAGAGGAGAGGGGGCAAGTCAGGGTTCTGTTAGCAAAGATGAGGAGGGGGATGATTACTGTATAGGTGCTAGTGGATTCACTAATGACAATCAGAGTAGCTAAATAACAAAACATATGGGCGAGATTTTGTATTCCACAAAGTTGGAACTAGACAGCGTTCAGGGCTGGGGGATGAGGGGACGGTGAACAGACATTGTTTTGACTTGTGTAAGGTTCTGACTCCATGGGAAACTTCTATACAGTTCAGTTAAAAGGTGAATTTTTCTCATGGTCAGAGCAGCCTAGAATTTGCAGCCAGATACCAAAATTGAATGTAAATGACCATGAAGGAGAGTGAGGAGGTGAACCATCATGATGTGTTCTGTTCCTGCTTAAATTCCTCATTAGAGTTGATTGTAGTATTGCACACACTGTGGATAATCAATAAAGTCTCTGAACGAATTGAGTTGCACATATATTTGTTATTATAACAATGAAAAAGAGGATTTATTGGTTCTTACAACAGTAATTATAAGAATTTTGTTATAGGTATAATGAGTAAAATAAATTAAATTCCTTTCTTGGATAAAAGTAAAAAAAAAAAAGAACTTCATTATTTATTAAATCCTGTAGTGATTTTATTTAAAAGTTAACAGCTCAACTTTTATATTTCGGGAAAAATAATTTAACCAAGAATTATCCTTATAAAGAAGTGAGAGAATTCAGCAGGGGATGGGAATGTGACTTGAAGATCTCAGTTTATAATATTAAAAATATTGCCTTTGGTACAGTGTTCCATTATGACATTAAACAGTTGCATTTATGTATTGAATTAGGTTATTCAACTATAGTTGCATATCAAAATTGCAAAACAATTGATAGCCAGCAAGTTCAGTAAGATTGTTTAGAACTTACAAAAGAACTTAATTTTCACCAGAACTTTAGAACTTACAAAAGAACTTAATAATTTTCACCAGAACAACAACAATGAAAACAACAAAACCACAAAAGGAGTGTGGAATTAACGTCCAAAAGACTTGAGTTTATTTAATAAAATATTAATATTTCTTCTTACAGTGAAAAGGTACATTGGAAAGGAAACTATCATCCTCTTACAATGGAAATAGTGATTGTGGGAAAACACAGGACTATAAGAAAGGTGAGTCACTTTAAATGACCTTTATTTAAGCTCCATTCAAACAAATGAATAAGAGGATTTATCTAGGAACTATAAAATACAACTGGAAAAAATAAATCCAAATACCAATGAATATACATCATCAAAAGAAGCTTACAGGGTTGGCTGGTTAAGTCGTTTAGTTAAAAAGTGGTGTTTTAGACTATAGTTTTTAAAAATTATTTTTATTTTAAAGAAATTATTCTTTTTTATCACTGGAACATAGTTGATTATATATATTTGTGGGATACAGAGTTGAATGTCAATACCTGTGTGATGCTCAAATCAGGATAATTAGCATATTCAACATTATACCATGTAATTGTTTTTTGTGGCCCGTTGCCAATTCCTCCATGACTCTTCCTCCCCTTCCGCCTTTCCCATCGCTGGTAACAGTAGTTCTGTTCTCTCTTTTTGAAAGTCCAATGTATTATTATTATTATTGTTTTATCTTTCTTTTTCTAAATATGTATTTATTTTTTTAGCTCCTATTTAGGAGTGAGGACATGGTATTTCTCTTTCTGTGCCTGGCTTATTTCACTTAGCATGTTTCTCTAAGTTCATCCATGTTGCTGCAAATGGCAGAGTTTCATTCTTTTTTATGGCAAAGTAACATTCCATTGTGTAACTATACTATATTTTCCTTATCTAGTCATCCAATGATGGACATTTATGTTGGTTCCAACTCTTGGCTATTGTAAATACAGCTGCAAGAAACATGAGAGTGCAGGTATCCCATGATATGATGATTTCTATTCCTTTGGGTATATAACCAGCAGTGGAATTACTGGATCATATGTTAGTTCCATCTGTAGTTGTTTGAGGAATCTCCATACTGTTTTCCATAATGGCTGCACCAATTTACAGTCCCACCAACAGTGAAGGAGGGTTCCCCTTTTTCTGCATCCTCACCAGCATTGGTTATTCTCTGTCTTGTCATTTTAATAATAGCAGTCTAACTGGGGTGAGATAATATCTCAATGTGATTTTGATTTGCATTTCCCTGTTGCTGAGTGATGTTGAGCACTTTTTCATGTGTCTGTGGGCCATTTCAATATCCTCCTTTGAGAAATGCCTATTCAGCTCCTTTGCCTGTTTTCAAATTGGGTTACTTTTTTTTTTTTACTGTAAAGTTGTTTGAGTTCCTTGTATATTCTGGACATTAATCCTTTGACAGATGCATAATTTGCAAATGTTTTCTCCTACTATGCAGGCTGCCTTTTTGCTTTGTTAATCATTTCTTTGGCTGTGCAGAAGCTTTTAGTTTTTAGTTTGATATAATCCCATTTGTTTATTTTTTCCTTTGTTGCTTATGTTTTTGGAGTCATATTCAAAAGTCTTTTCCCAGTCTTACTTCCTGAAGTGTTTTCCCTGTTTTCTTTTAGGGGTTTTAAAGTTTCAGGTCATATATTTAATTCTTTAATTCATTTTGAGTTGATTTTGTTATACGGCTAGAGGTAAAAGTCTAGTTTCATTCTTCTACATATGGATGTCCAATTTTCCTAGCACCTTTTTTTAAGAGGCAGTCTTTTCCACAATGCATATTCTTGGTGCTTTTGTCAAATATCAGTTGTCTGTAAGTAGGTGAGCTGATTTCTGGGTTCTCTACCTTCTTGCATTAGTCCAAGTGTCTGTTTTTATGCCGGTACCATGCTATTTTTGTTACCACAGCTTTGTAGTATAATTTGAAGTCAGGGAGTTTTATGCCTCTCATTTTTGTTGTTGTTGTTTTGTCTCATGATTGTTTTGGCTATTTGGGGTCTTTTGTTGCTCCATATGAATATTAGGATTACTTTTTCTATTTCTGTGTATAATGTCATTGGTATTGTGATGGGGATTGCATTGAATCTTTAAATCACTTTGGGTAGTATAGACATTTTCACAGTGTTAATTCTTCTAATCCAAGAGCATGGAATGTCTTTCCATCTTTTTGTTACTCTTTAATTTCTCTCAACAATGATTTGTAGTTCTCCTTGTATAGTTGTGTCACCTCCTTGGTTAAAATTATCCCTAGGTATTTTATTTTTTTCATTACTATTGTAAATGGGCTAGCTTTCTTGATTTATTTTTCTGCTAGTTTGTTGTTGGAGTATAGAAATACTAGTGATTTTTGAGAGTTGATTTTGTGTCTTGCAACTTTACTAAAATAGTTCATCAATTCTAATTTTTATTTTTATAGAACCTTTAGGTTTTTCTATATATAGGATTATGTCATCTGCAAACAGGGACAATTTAACTTCATCTTTTCCAATCTGGATGCCTTTTATTTCTTTCTTTTGCTTGAGTGCTCTGGCTAGTACTCTCTTTACTATGTTAAATAAGAGTGGTAACAGTGGGAATACTTTTCTTGTTCCTGTTCTTAAGAGGAAAGCTTTCAACTTTTCCCCATTCAGGATGATATTGGTGGTGGATTTCTCATATTCAGCTTTTATTGTGCTGATATACTTTCCTTCTATTCATAATTTGCTGAAAGTGTTTAGCATGGAGGGATGTTGAATTTTGCCAGTTTTGTCAAATGCTTTTTCTGTCTGTTGAGATAATCATATGGTTTTTTGTCCTTGATTTTGTTGATATGGTGTATCATGTTTATTGACTCGCATATGTTGAACCGTCCTTGCTTCCCTGGGATGATTCCTACTTCATTGTGGTTTATAATTTTTTGATGTGTTATTGTATTCTATTCGATAATTTTTATTGAGGATTTTTGCATCTATGTTCATCAAAGTTATTGGCATATAGTTTTCTTCTTTTTGTATCTTTGTCTGGTTTTGGTATCAGGGTGCTGCTGTCCTCAGAGAATGAGTTTGAGAGAATGGCCTCCCTTTCAATATTGTGGAATAATTTGAAGAGAATTAGCATTAATTCCTCTTTAAAGGTCTGGTATAATTCAGCAGGAGAGTCATCTGTTCCTGGGCCTTTCTTTCTTGGGAGACTGCTGACTACTGCTTCAATCTCCCGGTCTGTTATTAGTCTGTTCAGGTTTTCTGTAACTTCTTGGTTCAGTCTTGGTAGTTTGCATGTGTCCAGAAATTTATCCATTTCCTCCAGGTTTTCAAATTTGCTGGTGTATAGTTGTTTATAGTAGTCTGTGACAATTTTTTGTATTTCTTTGGTATCAGTTGTAATCTTTCCTTCTTCATTTCTAATTTTTGTTATTTGAGTCTTCTCTCCTCTTTTTTTTTAGTTAACTTAGCTAATGTTTGTCTATATTGTTTGTCTTCTCAAAAATCAATTTTTATTTTATTGATCTTTTGTATCATTTTTTAGGTCTCTATTTCATTTAATTCTGCTCTGATCTTAACTATTTCTTTCCATCTACTAATTTTGAGATTGGACTGTTCCTGTTTTTCTAGTTCTTTGAGGTATAGGATTAGGTTATTTATTTGAGATATTTCTATTCTTTTGATGTAAGCATTTATTGCAATAAACTTCCCTCTTAGTACTGCCTCTGCAGTATCCCATAGGTTTGAGTATGATGTATCTTTATTTTCATTAGTTTTGAGATTTTTTTTGGTTGTATTTTATTTCTTCTTGGACTTATATGCTGTTTAGGAGCATGTTGTTTAATTCTCATGTGTTTGAATTGTTTCCAGAGTTTTGTCTGTTATTCATCTCTACTTTTAATCCAGTGTGGTCTGAAAAGATTCTCGAAATGATTTTAGTTTTTCAAAATTTCTTGAGATTTTATTTGTGACCTAACATGTGGTCTATCCTGGAAAATGTTATATGTGTTGATGAGAAGAACATATATTTTGTGGTTGCTGGATGAAATGCTTTGTAGATATATGCTGAGCCCAATTTGGTTTAAAATGTGGTTTAAATCCTGTTTTTCTCTATTGGCATTTTGTATAGATGATCTGTTCAATGTTGAGAGAGGGGTGTTCAGGTCCCCAACTATTATACTTGGATCTATGTCTCTTCTTAGGTCTAACAGTGTTTGCTTTATATATCTGGGTGCTCTGATGTTGGGTGTGTATTATGATTGTTATTTCTTCTTGCTGGATAGATCCCTTTACCATTATATAGTTTATTTTTTATTTGCTTATTTTTATTGTTGTGGCTTGAAGTCTATTTTATATGATAAAAGAATAGCTACTCCTGTAGAGTGTGGAGTTATAATACCAAGGTCAAGGATTTGGATTCCTGTACTGGCCAGATGACAAAAAAAAAAGAAAAAAAAAGTTCATAAATGTGTAATTATACAGAAAAGTACTAACTCTGGATTTTGCAATTAAAAATAGTATTTATAAAAATGATATGCATAATTATGTTTTGCATAAAGTAAAACAATAAAATGCATTCCATTATTTAAGTATTATTTAGAACACACACAATTATCCAGATATTTCTAAATATTTCACTCTTTCAGAAAGAATTTTTAAAAATCTATACATTTAGATCAAGTGTCATGTAACTAACCATTAAGTTATTCTATGTGATCTTCTCCAGTATTTTAGAGCACATTGTAAAATGCAGTGTTCAGATATAATATTAGCAAGGTAGCAATCTCTTATGCATTTTCTCTTCTGTTAGCATACAATTCAGAATTTCCTTCCTTAAAATAATTTTGCTACTATACTCATGCACAATCTGAGTTTTACTTTACAAATAAGTTTTTTTTAAAAGACCGTATAATGGAAACAATCTCCTAATGGAAAATTTTAGGCCAGTGATGAACAAAGAGCTGTGATAGTAAATTGGGTATATTATGTATATATAGGCATACCTTGAGATATTGAGGGTTCCAGAATACTGAATATTATTAATATGACAAGTCACATAAATTTTTGGTTTCCCAGCACATTTAAAAGCAATATTTATACTATGCTGTAGTCTATTACGTGTGCAATAGAATTATGTCTAAAAAATAATGTACATACCTTAATCAAAATACTGTATGCTGAATAATGCTACTAATCTGAGCTTTCAGACAGTCATAATCTTTTTGCTGGTGTAGGGTCATTCCTCAGTGTGGATTGCTACAGACTGACCAGGTGGTGTTTGCTAAACTTTGGGGTGGCTGTGTCAGTTTCTTAAAATAAGACAACAGTGAAGTTTGCCACATTGATTGACTCTTATTTTTGCAAAAAATTACTCTGTATCATTTGATGCCTTTTTATAGTAATTTACTCATAGTACAATTTCTTTCAACATTGAAGTTAATCCTCTCAAAGTTTGATAATTGTTTTATCAACTAAGTTCATGTAATATTCTAAATCATTTGTTGTTGTTTCAATAATGTTCACAGCATCTTCATCAGGAGTAGATTCTGTTTCAAAAAAACACTTTCTTTGCTCATCCATGAGAAGCAACTACTCATCCATTAAAGTTTTATAATGAGATTGCAGCAATCCAGTCACATTCTCAGCCTCCACTTTTACTTCCAGTTCTCTTGCTATTTTCACCACATCAGCAGTTACTTCCTCCACTGAAATCTTGAACCCCTCAAAGTCATTCATGTGGGTTGGAATCAACTTCTTCCAAATTCCTGTTAATGTGGATATTTTGACTTCCTTCCATGAATCACAAATGTTCTTAATGGCACCTAGAATGATGAATCCTTTCCAGGATGTTTTCAATTGACTTTAGATCCATCAAAAGAATCACTATTTGTGGCAGGTTTAGTCTTGCAAAATGTATTTCTTAAATAATAGAATTTGAAAGTTGAAATTACTCCCTGATCCAAGGGTTGCAGAATGGATATTTCATTGACAGGCATGAAAATAACATTAGTATTCGTGTATATCTCCATCAGAGCTCTTGGGTGGCTAGGTGCATTGTCAATGTGCAGAAATATTTTGGAAATGATTTTTTTTTCTGAGCAGTAGGTGTCAACAATGGGCTTAAAATATTCAGTAAACCATGCTGTAAACAGATGTGCTGTTTTACAGGCTTCATTGTTCCATTTATGGAGCACAAGCACAATAGATTTAGCATAATTTCTTAGGGCCCTAGGATTTCCAGGGTGGTAAATGGGCATTGGCTCCAACTTAAGGTTACCTGTTGCATTAGCCCCTAACAGAAGAGTCAACCTGTCCTTTGAAGATGTGAAGCCAGACATTCACTTCTTCTCTCTAGCTATCAAAGTCCTGCATGGCATTGTCTTCCAGCATAAGGCTGTTTTGTCTATCGAAAATCTGTTGTTTAGTGTAGGCACCTTGGTCCTGACCTTAGCTGGATCTTCTGGATAACTTGCTGCAGCCTCTATATCAGCATTTGCTGCTTCACCTTGCACTTTGATGTTATGGAGAGGGCTTTTCTGCTTAACCCTTGTGAATTAATATCTGCTAGCCTCAAACTTTTCTTCTATAGCTTTCTTACATCTCTCAACCTTCATAAAATTGAAGAAATTTAGGGCCTTGCTCTGGGTTAGGCTATAGCTTGAGGGAATGTTTTGGCAGGTTTAATCTTCTGTCCAGATAGATCACTAAAACTTTCTACATATCAGCAATAAGGCTGTTATGTTTTCTTATCATTGGTGTGCTCACTGGAGCAGCATTTTTGATTTCTTTCAAGAACTTCTTTGCATTCAGAACAGGGTGAACTGGCTGGTACAAGATGCTTAGTCTTTGGCCTATCTCAGCTTTCAATGGGTTTTCCTCACTAAGCTTACTCATTTCTGGCTTTTGATTTAAATTAAGTGACATGTGACTCTTCCTTTCACTTGAACACTTAGAAGCCACTGTAAGGTTATTAATTGTTCCAATCACAATATTGTTGTGTCTAAGGGACTAGGCAGAGCCAAGGAGAAGGTGAGCGACAAAGAAACTGCCAGACACATGGTGGAGCAGTCAGAATACATACAACATTTATCGATTAAGTTTGCCACATTTAATGGCATAGTTTGTGGCACCCCAGAAAAATTACAGTTGTAACATCAAAGACCACCAATCACAGATTACCATGACAGATATAATAATAATGAAAAAGTCTGAAATATTTCGAGAATTATCAAAATATGACACAGACACAAAGTGAGCTCTGCTGTTGGAAAAATGACACTGATAGATTTGCTCGATGCAGGATTTCCCCAAACTTTCAATTTGTAAAAACACAATATCTGCAAAGAGCAATAAAGCAAAGTGCAATAAAGCGAGGCACGCCTGTACAGAAAACCTCCAAATCAGTGTTTGTTTCTAAAGAATTCTTTTTATGTTGGGAACTTTTCAGGTAAAAAGACTCTATTGTTATTTCTGTATGTTTTAATTCCAAATTTCATATATGTTGTCAAACATGGTGATCAACACAATTGACACTCAATAGCTGCTACATGAATTGCACTCCTTCTCTTCTAAAAACCATGGTTTATATTTTTACTCGAATCCCAGTTTTTATACATCTACTGAAGTTGTCCTGTTTTATAAAATATCTTATATATTTCAGAGAATATATTATGTGATATTAAATTATTATGTTGTCTAATTAGCTACTTTCAGTGGACTCTGTAGATCTCTGTTATATATTTTGGTAGCCACTAGCCACGTGTGGCAATTTTAATTTTGATTTAGATTGATTAAAACAGAATAAAACCAAAAATTCAGTGTTGCAGTTGCACTAGCCACATATCAACTATTGAATACTTACATGTGGCTAGTGACTACCATAGCACTGTAGAACGTTTCCATCATTGCAGAAATTTCTACTGAAGAGCACTGCAATAGATTGTGCTGTGTTAAGAACATGTGGTCCAATAGTGAACTCATTGCTTTTGCGTTATAAATAAAAATATATGGTAAATATTTCTACAAATTGATCATTAATCCTTTAGGTACTCCATGGAACTTTAATTTCCAAAGAGTATGTATCTCCAAGATATGTGCATGGTGTTAGAAATATTACTCTCAGAATCTGAATTGGAATGAACATCGAATTTGTGAAATTAGTCATCTGCAGATACAAGACACTCTAAAATAATAGAATTAATAAGTATGGATCTAAGTAGGCTGAGATTTCCAGTTGGTTGTAACATGCCTGAAGCAAGGTTATCTTATTAGAGGAGAATCATTTTAAATGTACTTGAAAAAGGTTTTAACATACTGCCAAAGTTTTTGCAGCAATACGGTGACAGATATAGGTTAAGCACACACACATACTCTACACACACACACACACACACAGCAAGAAAGAAAAAAGAAAAAGAAAAACTACTCCACATAGAAGAAAAAATAAATAACACAATTCCAATTAGAGCTACATAAGCATATCCAAGACTATACACATAGCTTTTCAATACATAATGACAAGAATAAAATGATAGATTTACATCTTTATACATTTATATAGCATTTTCTTATACGTTATTTTATTTTATCCTCACAATGGTGTGAAAGGGACAAGATGAATTATGAAATATTATAGATGAAACCTTACCTATATATTGGCCTTACCCAAATGTAGTGAAAGTCTCAAAAGATCATGTCCCAAGCATGCGTATGATGAATAATTTAATATGCCAGCACCTTGATACAGGTTAGAGTAGCAAGTAGAGGAGATGAGAATTGAAATCATTAGAAAATTAGTTCTCTTATTGTTCAAATGTAAAAATAATTAGAATCCCAACGTATAAATTAATATATCCAGTCCATGTGCCAGGAACAGCTTCTATTATGATCCAACATAGTAAATAAGTTATGAATACCATATTGCAGGAGAAGCGAGAATGGAGAATATCTTTCTGAAGAAGTAAAAACATTCCACAGAGGGGTTTACATTTGAGTTTACATTGCTTTTCTTTTTTTTTTTTTTTAAAATATAGCTAGTCAAGCTTTTATTCTCTGTAGGACCTTTTGTTTCATTTTGTCTTTTATTTATTTATTTAAATTGTCAAATAAAAATCATATATATTTATGGCATACAACATGATATGGTATATGTGTAGGTTGTGGAATGGTCAAATCAAAGTAACTAACATTTGCATTACCTCACATGCTTATTTGTGTGCATGTGTGATGAGAATACTTCAAGTCTACTCTCTTACAATTCACAAGTACACAAAACTTCATTATTCATTATAGACAACAGGTTGTACAATATGTCTTGAACTTATTTCTGTTGTCTGACTAATATCCTTTCACGAACATCTCTCCAATGTTCACCCCCTAGACCCTGGTAACCATCATTCTACTGTTTCTATGAGTTTGACTTTTTTATTTTTATTTTTTTGTCTTTTTCCGTGTCCGGCAACAGATCGCAACCCTCAGTGTCGCCCCCGTACCGGACCAGGACCGGCAACGGGATCGCAACCCTCGGTGTTGCCCCCGCGCCTCGCTCAGCCAGTGAGCGGGAACCGGTCTGTATGTGGGATCCGAACCCTCGGCGGGAGCGCCGCCACGCTTCCCAAGTGGCGCACTAGCGCAGTGCACCACCGGGCCGGCCCGAGTTTGACTTTTTTAGATTCCACATATAAGTGACATCATGCAGTATTTGTCTTTCTGTGTATTTCTTATTTCATTTAATATAATGTTCTCCAGGTTCATCCATGTTACTGCAAATAACAGGGCTTCTTTCTTTTTTTAGTGCTGTAGTCCATTATGTGTATATTCCACATATTCTTTATCTATTAATTTATTGATGGACACTGGTTGATTTCATATATCCAGTACTGAGAATAATAGTGCGAGGAACATGGGGGTACAGATATCTCTTTGACATACTGATTTCATTTTCTTTGTATATAAGCCCAGTAGTGAGATTGCTGGATCATATGGTAATTCTATTTAATTTTTTGAGAAAACTCTGTACTGTTTTCCATAATGCCTGTAGTGATTCACATTCCCACCAACGATATACGCTTTTCTCCACATCCTCATTTACACTTGTTACCTTTCATGTTTTTGATAATAGTCATCCTAACAGATGTAAAATGATATGTCATTTTGGTTCTAATTTGATCTTTTTGATGACTAGTGATGTTGGGTATTTTTAATGTACATGTTGGCCATTTGTATGTCTTCTTTTGAGAAATGTTTATTTAGGAACTTTTCCCATTTTCTAATCAGGTTATTTATTTTCTGGCTAGAGCTGTGTTTTGAAGTACGCGTAAGAGTTTGTTTAGCAGAAAGAATGGGGAAGGATATTTTAGATGGATAGAACAGCATGAGAAAAGTCACAAATTCACAGATGCTTATGAAACCAGTTGCTTTTGAATTTTTAAAACATTATTTTGTTTTGAAGTGTCTAGATGCCACCGTGTGAGCAAATAAAATTACTTTCCTGACTGCCAGAGTTGAGGTCCTGATTCAAGCTTATTAAGTAAGGCTGAACCAATAGGCCTGCATACTGTACAGCAGCCTAAATCTGTTAGACTGCTTCTCCCCTGTTTAAATTACAACAGTTACCATGAAATTATAATCGTTATGAGTAAAACTGTCTTTTCATTTCTAAGGTATCCCAAAATTATGATCAAATAATGTTTTATTTTTGACAGACTGCATCACTAGAAGTATATATATGAATTTCTTACCAGGTACACATTTTTAGATACATGATTAATCTTTCCTTGTTGTTTTTCATATCATTGTTGCCAAACGCAAAGCCTGTATGGTTTTATATATTGGAGAGCAATCTCACTAATGTTATCACTGGGAGAAGCAGATGGGTTTAATAAACTATTCATTATTTTATGACATGTGAGATGGAGTGAAAATATAGATAAAAAGAGGATCACATTGACAGTTACCTCTAGAAGCAACGGCAACAATATATTTCTTTGAAAAAAATATAAGGTGTTTGTTAATATCTTTTTTTTTCATAAATAGCACTGCAATTTGCTGGAAAAATATCATAAGCTAAACTCAAAATAGATTAGTTCACTCTCAAGGAATTTAAAATGACAGATAAATATCTGGGAAGATAATGTGAATATGATTCAAGGAGAATAAAGTAAGAGAGACAAAAGAATAGTACAAAGGACAGCACAAAGTAAATGAAAGGAAATAAGCAGAGTCAGGTAGAAAAGGTTTAAGAACTTAGGTGAGTTGTTTCGAAGAAGAATGTTGTGCAAACAAGAAAAGCAAAGGAAAAAATAAGAAAGTGAATCTTCAGATACAGGGATACCTGAAAATAACCCTAGGTTATCTAATAGCTTTAACATTTCTAAAGAAGAGAATCTTACAAAATATTAATAAGTTCTGCCAAGGAAGGACGTAACTGAATATTTTGACATATAGCTCATACAAATACAAGCCTAGGACTATTTCTGAATTTTTTCCCTTTGACGAAGAGTTCCCAGAAAGGAATTGTCTGACTGGAACTTGCATAAATTCAAAAATTTTATAGGTGATTTCTTTTGCACCAATTCTTTTCTTTCTTCAGTGATTTTTATTGTGCTATTGGAAATCTAGGGAATTATTCTTTTGTCAGGAATGTAATACTAGGAATTCTTTTTAATTTAGTATACATTAAATGAATGGCAACAAAGCTGATTAAGGTTAATAGAATGATTCTCAGATGTTCAATACTTTGTGTTTGTATAAATATGGGAGTATTTCACAGGAAAACTTCAAAGAGGCAACTTACAGCTGTAAAATCCATGTTTAATAGAGAGTAAAGGATTAACATGACTGTTGATGGTCAATAATGTCTTATCAAGCATATATGAAATGTTTAGCACTGTTCTAACAGTCCTGAGGAACACAAAAGAGATTTAAACATGATACCTACCTGCAGTGAGCTTGTAATTTATTTAAAAGAAAACACTAGTATGGGGCAAATCTCATTGCATGCCATAGAATAAACTGACATTGGAGTTCAGAGGAGGAATTGCCATGTAGTCTTGAGTATTTCAGGAGAGTCTCTAGGAGAAAATAAAACTATTTGGACCTTAAAAGATGGCTAGTATTCGATAAAAAATGAAAAGAATGAATTTGCAGAAAAGGCTTAATCTAAAGCAAGTACATGGTTTATTCATGAATCAATAAGAAACAAAACAAAATACCTGGCTTTAAAGGAGAGTGTGCTAAGGAGCAGGAGAATCAAGAGAAACACTATATTTATGTTTAACCATTTTTACAAAAGAGATATAGTTAGAAAATTTCAAACAAACTTGAATGTCAAGCCATTAGACAATTTTAGACAGGTATAATATAAGAGCAATGAAGGTTTGTTTTGTTAAATTGTCTTCCTCTTCCAGCCATGGAATGAAATGATAAAGTGACTGTTGTTAGAACACTTGCCAGCGCACAAGCAGATAAACTGTTCAGTTAAGGACTTTTCTCATTTAAATCTAGACCTATGATGATTAGGAGCTGGATTAAGAGTAAGAGGGGAAAATAGATATTAACAGCTGTGAGATATTACAAAAGAAAAAAAATAAAGCATGTCTGAAAAAGCTCGATGAGCAAGATGACTTAACTTCTTTATTCTAGGACCTAGAAATGATATAGTCACAGAGAGACTGGATTTTTTTGTGAGCCATAAATTTAATAAGCATGATTTTGGACATGGAGAGCCTGAGGATTTCAGAGTATTTTATTACAATTCTCACTTGGTTGACATTGTGACAAAGTTAAATAAGAATATAGAGGCAGAGTCTACTTGAAGGATAAATTTTAAGACACCATACATGTTTTACATTCTTTAGAGCTACTTATAAAATTGTACATATTGTACAAATCAAATACTGAAATATGTAACAAAACTCCTATTCAAAGCAATACCAATTCCTTCTGCTTCCTCAGCAAAAGTAACAGCTAGATAGTCACTGGACATCTTTATGGAACTATACATAATTTTGCATATATATATATTTCTATGTATACAATTATATATAGTTCTAAAAGGCGATACATACCTATTTTACGTAAAATGATACTATTCTTATATTTCTGAACTTTGTTTCACTTTATGTATGTTTGATATCTTACTATCTGGCAACATACATAGATCTATTTTGTACTTTAAAAAGTTTCATTCTGTGATGGATTGAATTATCGGGTTAAATTTTTCACTCTTCTCTAATCGCATTTTAGGTCCACAACCTTGCTTTGGCTTCAGAGTGAATTATCAGACTACTGGCTTGACCAGGTGATTTGCTTTGTCCAATGGGATGTTAGTGGATATGATCAAAATAGAGTCTTGAAAAGTGTTTTTGTTGCAGAACTTACTCCAATATACCATTGCCTTTGAAAGACAAGAGCAAACCCAGAGAGTCCCTGCCTCTTCTGCTTGATGCCTAGGTGACACATGTGGAGCAGACCCAGAGCTGAAGTGAATCCCACAAACAACCTATAAAACCTCAGCCTGAAATAGATTTCTTAACACAGACAAATTCAGACCTGTAGGGGAGAAAAAAGTTCTTCTTTATGAATTTCATGTAGACATTGTGTTAACTCCAGTGCAACAACAGCTGACTAACACATATTCCTTAATATATGTATCGTATAGTTGTTTAACCATTTTATCAGTAGGCATATATATTGTTCAGAATTATAAGCCATATTGTAATTAATACATATTCCTTTACTTACACAGTTGTGCACATGTGGGCTAGTAACAGTTATGAACTTTAATTTTCAACCACTAGAATCTATTGTGGCTACCATAAGTAAAAGAGAATTTATTAGAAGTATACTGAAGGCTAAAAAGTCAATGTGTTGCTTGGAGGAAAAGCAGCAATCCAGACAGTGCTAGATCAGGAATTAGAACATGAATATATTGGGAAGAAAATTATGACAAGACTAAAGAACTATCCAACACTTTTTTTTAACCTATGTTTTGTATTCATTTCTTGTAAGGGGACATCTGATTAGGTTAGCTTGGATTGAAACTCTGTCAAAGTAGAAGACATTACATATAGTACTGTTAGGGGAATTAAAAAGTTGTCAGCCACTTCCTTTTCCTCCCACCCCATCAGAAAAAAAAGCAAATGATCACTATGGCAGTTTTGTGCTGTGTCTACTTTGCTAATCTGGAACTGTGTTTCCCAGGTTCCCCTTTCTTGTTCAAGATTTGGAAGACGCAAATGAAGCAAGAAGCCATATATCCTGTGTTGCTTAGTGCAGGATGCTAGGCACTATGACATCTTGCTCATGTTATTGTTGACCTGCTAGCTTATCTAATGAATCTAGGAAATAACTTACACTAACAACTACTACCAGATTTCTTCGTATCACTTCTACAACCTGGGCCAAGAGTGCTGCAGCTCTGGGGCAAAGGGTATCACCTTCTTCAGCAGGTTAACCATGGCATGGAGTCTGGAGGTGCTTAACAAGAGACACAGATTCCAGTCTGCAATCCTAGGTTCTAGTTGTCCTCATGGATTCCATTTGGTCCCAGTGAGTTCCAGATGGCTTTATGGATCTTTGCTCTTCCCTTAATCTTTCTTATTTCTTGTGTGGCTGATTTGTAGTGACTTCAAACTCAGTACTAGTTCCAGAGTTAACAGCCCTATGCACTGCTCCATCAGTTCCCACAACTGCATAAAGTCTAAGTCCTATAATAATTCCTTCATTCTGTAACAACAGCAGCTCTGCTTCTCTGATTGAATCCTTACTGATACAGCCAAATTGAAATAAAATTCTGGAAAATATTCATAAAAATGGAATTGATGAGTAAAATGTTTAGTTTTTATTTAGACTAACACTGCCAAAATATCTTCTCAAAAATGCTGCGCCAAAATGCAAACACCAAACCTTTGTGAACAGAGTTTTGGAAAACATGGTAGAGCCTCATTCTAGTTGAGCTAGAGAAAATTGTCTTATTTCTTATTAATTTTTAAAATTGATGTTAAACTGAAGATAAAACAGAAAAGAAATGCATTATGCAAAGTGATGATGTGATCAGAGATTTTAAATTAAGAAAAAGCTAAAAAACCCTTTATTAAAGTATTAATAATAGTTGGTGAAAGTTTAGATATTTTTCTCATCAATTCTATTGTTTAGATAAAAGTCATTCTGAGGGTATGTGAGAATTCTAGAATTATCTGAATAACCAAAATTAATGTGTTTACAGAGTGAGAAATATGATAACATTACTGATCACAAGAAGTAAGATGTGTGTCTGGTTTCAACTTTGAAAATGAATACTGTATGGATATAATGATTTTATATTGTCTAGCAAATTGATGGATCTTGCTCATACACTTGTGCTTGGGTACATTATTTCATATATGAATTATTTTAAGCATGGAATTGAATTATATGCATATTTCTCTAATGGAGTTTTTGAAATGAAGGCTACTGTGTAAACGAGTATGGGATTCACCAACTGCAGTAGGTTGTAAGTTGCTATTAAGCAAGCAGGAAGCTTATTATTTAAAAATCTAATCCTAAATTCATGTTAGATCTAGAGACAGACATTTTCTCAGCATTTCCTACACTTTCGACTTGTTTTGAATTTTTATCTGAATATTAATTTGATTTTTAGTTATATGGATAAAGGTAATATTCACTTCCTCAAAAGGAACAGGCTCTTCCAAGAGGTTCTATGAAGATGACACCTGGAATCCATCCATGCTGCCTCCCCTTCCATATTCCCATCCCACACTGAATACCTTTCTGGGGTTGAAATTGTACCGTATCTGGTGGATCAGTGGGACCTGGAGAGTTAGAGTCGGTTCTCAGTTTAAATAGGTCTGGACAGAGGGTACTGGTCCGTAACATTTCTCTCTCTGGTCAGAAGAGAGCCAATCGAGAGAGCAGAAAGAAAGAACTTTGAATCAAGACTAAAACTCTTGGAATCCCCAGAAAACCTGACTGAGGTAATTCATGGGCCCTGAGAATACAGATTTGTCTGGTTTTAGATTGTCACCACCATCATACTTGTCATCACTCTTAGCCTTCAGGTTTGCTCTCTGGTCTTGCGTCTCATATGTAAATACAGTCAAGGCCACAAAATATGAAATAATAACTTGCCAGAAAGTTGTATACTTTTGTAATGGCAGTGTGAGGAGCTCAGTGGACTCTCTCCCCAGAGAAACAACAGTTTAATTGGTGAAAATTATTTGCAAAAATATTAAAGTCTCTGAAAATGGTCTTAAGGGATATAGCAAATGGAGAAATATTTATTCAAGAAGATCTACCAATTCTCATTAAGAACTGTGAGTGTCTGTGGCATTAGAGCCATAACCTCTTCACTCCAGCTAAGTGTGATGGAAGCTGTACTCTGGGTGTATGTAGACAAGAAAACAAGAATCCCCTGCCTTCAGCTCCTGGGCTAAGGCTATGATTTCACCCCAGGAAGGCAGGGGACTCATGTCTCTCATATCCCTCATGTCATGTGGCAGTAGCTCTATTCCAGGAAGTCATGGCTGAGGCAGAGAAGGCTGGACCTTCCTTTTCCCATCTAGCCCCACTTATAGGATGCAATGTCTACCTCAGGTGCTACTGATCTAGGAAATTTAGCCCCAACTGTCTTTGCCCCAGCTTGCTCATAGGTTGGTGTTCTCATACTAGGAGGGCCAAGCCGAGAAGAACAGTGGTTACTAGCCCCACACAGCAAACTGTTCACAGAACATTGGTGTCACAGTACAAAGAGAAGCAGGCTGCTGTCGGGACCCTCAACTCCAGTGCAGTGGGTCAGAGGCTGTGCCCAGGGGAAGAAGCTGCCTGCAAACACAGAGCTCCATAGCTCACCCACACTAAAGGGGACTGTCTTTATTAGTAACAGAATATAGAAGAGTTTATGCCTAAAGGTTGTATTGAAAATAAGGAAAAACTTGTTGAGCAATTAAAAGGAGGTTGGTAGCTTCATGATACAAATAGTGACAAGAAAAATAGTAGACGAGCTGGAAGTTTAACAGAGAGAACCAGGAAAAGAGACAAGTAAGAAGAATGCTCCTTGGGTCAGAGCAAGCCTGAAGACTGGTAATACCCTGTGTCTGCAAATGGCCTCAAATTTAATTGGATCAAACTGTGGAGGAATTGATACCCTAAGGCATTGTAAAAAACAATAGTGTGATCAAATACCAATTAGTGGAGGCTACCAGATGGGTCTGATAAAATAGAAAAAGACCAACAAGAAGTTTAGTGAGAAAATCAAAGAAAGCTACAGTCAGAGAGAGCCTGGCTAAAATGACAGTCATCCCTTTTGATCAAGGAGACTGTTCACATAGTTAATTAAGTCTGTGCTCTTTGAAGAACAACATCCGAGGCTGCACGATGCAGGAAAAATGAACTTCACTGAACTAGTCCAAAAAAGCACTAAATAAATGCACACACAAACAGCTAAAATAATATCCCTGGAGTGGATAAATCTATATTCAGAGTATCTAAAATATATTATCTAAAATGTCTATAATCAACAACAACAAAAAAAGTCACAAGACATGAAAGGACACATGAAAGAAAAAAGAAAGGAAGGAAAAGAAAGCAGTAAAAGGAAATTGAAATTGTCCACGAGGAGCCTGGGCATTAGAGTGATAGGAAAAGGACTAAGTCAGTTATAAATGTATTTAAAGAACTAAAGGAAACTGTTATGGTCCATTTTGTTTTGCTATGACAGAAATACCTGAGACTGGGTAATTTATAAAGGAAAGAGGTTTATTTGGCTTACGATTCTGGGACAGTTGCACCGGGCACAGGCCTCAGGCTGCTTCTACTCATGGTGGAAAGTGGCAGGCTGCAGGTGGGTATGAGCAGATCACATGGTGAGAGAGGAAACAAGAGAGAGAGAGAAGGTGCCAGGGTCTTTTCAAGCAACGAGCTCTCACGGGAACTAATAGAGCGAGAACTCACTCATTAACCCCCTGTCCCCCAGGGAGAGCATTAATCCATTCATGAGGGATCTGCCCCCATGACTCAATCAGTTTCCATCACTGCCACATTGGAGATCAAACTTCCACATGAGTTTTGGAAGGGACAACACATTCAAACTCCATCAGAAACCATGTCTAAATAATTAAAGGAAGCTATTATAACAATTTCTCCACAAATAGCAAATATCAAAAAGCATAGATTATTTATTTTGGTTTTTTATTGAAACATAATTGATTATACATGTTTGTATACAGAGTTGACTATCAGTATTTATATACAATATGTGATGATCTTTTCCAGTGAATTTTTCATTTCAGTTATTGTATTTCTCAACTTCAGAGATCCAAATTACCCCCTCCTTTTACTGTAACATAGCTGATTTAAATATCTGTGGGGTACAGTGTTGAATATCAGTACCTGTGTGCAATATGTGATGCTTAAATCAGGACAATGAATGTATTCAACATTATACAATGTAATCACTTTTTGTGGTCCTTTAGCAACTCCTCCCTTTAAAAAATAATTTCCATAAAATGTAATTATTCTTTATGTCCATTCACAGAGAATAATTACATTTTGTAGAAATTATTTTTATAAAAGAACTAATTTGTATTTCTGAAGTTGAAAAGTACAATAACTAGAATGAAAAAAAAATCATTGGAAAAATTCAAAAGTAAATTTGGGATAAACAAAATTAACAAATATTTAGCTGGACAGATAAAGAAAAAAGAGAGAAGACAGAAATAACTAAAATCAGAAGTATCTATCAGGGACATAGATACTGACCTAACACAGAAGGGATTATGCAAATAGTATGAACAACTGCATTCTAACAAATTAAATAACCTAGAAGAAATGGACAAATTTCTTGAAACACACAAATTATACAAACTGACTCAAGAAAAAATACAAAATTTCAACAGACTTATAGCAAGTAAAGTGACTGAATCAATAATAAAAAAAGTCCTCCAGTGAAAAGTTTTGGATCAAATGACCTCACTGGTGAATTCTAACAAGGATTTAATGAAGAATTAACACCAGTCCTTACTGACCTGTACCAAAGGCTAACAGATGAAGGAACAGCAAAAGATAAAAGGAACCGTTCTATAGGTATTACCTAAAAATGGTAAAGACAAAAAAAAAAAAAAATACTAAAGTTTATGGTGATGGTGGAACAGCAGGGGGTTGAGGGCAAATAGCATCAGAAAATGATATGAAAACAGAAACTGAAAAGCTTAGATTAAAAGGGAAAATATTGAAAAATAGTGACTTCAAACCAGAAGAAAAATATAAAAATTTGAAGAAATAACTACAAAGAACAATAAAAACATTGAAAAGATAAAGAATTAAAACATTTACACTAAATATTAGTAGGCTGACTTTTCCTATTAAATATAGAGACTGCCTGTTTGGAATAAAACACAAAATCTACACACTCTTGCAAATACACACTTAAAAGAAATAAGTGAAATGAGAAAAGTAACATATGAATCACAGAAGTTAGTAACAATAGTATCATAAACAGTAGAAATAAAACAAAATAACTAAAAAGAAAGAGGGATATTACATAATTAAAATGGCATAATGTATGAAAATATTCGTTATAATTCTATATACATTAAATAATGGTTCTCAACTCTATTTGTAATGCATATGCACAGCAAAAAGATGAAGGAAAAATTGAAAAATTATAATGATGTTGGAAAATTCTGAGAAAACATTTTAAAATAGACTCCATCTCTGTTCTCTACTGTTGGTTCATTAACATTAAACTCATGGGGCCGGCCTGGTGGTGCACTGCTACAGTGCTCCGCTTGGGAGTACGGTGGCGCTCCCGCCGAGGGTTTGGATCCCACATACAGACCGGTTCCCGCTCACTGGCTGAGCGAGGTGCGGGCGCAGCACCAAAGGTTGCGATCCCGTTGCCGGTCCCGGTCCAGTACGGGTGCGACACTGAGGGTTGCGATCCGTTGCCGGACACGAAAAAAGACAAAAAGGAAAAACAAACAAACAAAAAAACACATTAAACTCATGGTCAATAGTGATAGAACTCCTGCCTAAACGAGGATTATCTGTCACGGTTTTTCTCTGTAAAGCACATCACAGCCTTCTTGCTTGTAGGAACATTAGATTCACCACATGCTTGGGGGTTATTCTAAACAGTAAAATCTCTATTAATAAGCACAAAAACACAAAAATTGTAGCATTAAATAAGGCTGTGGAAAGGACACTTGCTTATGGTATGAGAACTGAAACAAGAAGGCAGACAGTTGCCTTTTTCGACCTCATCTGGGAATGTGGGAGTTGAGCAACTCAAACCTCGCTGCTCTACTCATGGCCTGTGAGTAACACTGAGAGCTCTGCAAGTATTGATTTGGGTCTTACATGTAAATTTTAACTAATAGGCAAATTAGCAGACGTAGAATCTGCGAGTATCAACAGTATTTTCAACACTTTTAATTAAATAAATAAGAAAATCAGAGGATAGAGAAATTAAGATACTTTGTACCGAGATTTCAAAAGGTGTAACAATGACTGGTTTTCTCTTTCTTTAGTATATCATATTTAAAGCCCAATTTTATCATTAATTCCCTAGGTAGTACTTTGAGTCCTGCACATATATATTTTGCACACACAATAAAATGTTACAAAAAGTATTTTATTTTCAGCATTTTGAACATCTAAAAAAAACTCTCAGATACAGACATTTTCCTATGTTTAAACATTAAATGATCCGGGTCATGGTTGGGTAAACAAAATAATAATAGTACAAACAATACTTTCAGTAAGGATCTATCCATGGAAAATATATATATAAATGCTTTTATCCAAAAGACACTACTTTTTTTCTTTCCTAGAATTTCATTATTTGCCAAATTTTGACCTAAATATTAAATTTCACTTTCACTCATAATTTTCACACCAGTAAAGGGAAAATAAAACATATTTCCTCCTTTATCAATGCTTACTCATGTGACTCATCTATACTGTAGGAGAAAAAACATTCAATTTTATATTATTGGTTTTTCAAAATTATATTCTGTACATAGAAGGTCATCTGTGTGTGCGTGTGTATGTGTGTGTGTGTGTGCGTGTGCGTGTGCGTGCATGTGTGTGTGAAAGAGAGAAGCAATGAAGGACAGTGAGAGTCACTAAACCCATTCCTGTTTTGCAGGATTCCTGGTAGTCAAGCCATGGTGATCTTCCAACATGTAAATATGATACATCATTGCTATGGCAGGCTAATTATTAGGTTTTTATTAGCGGCATATTAGGAAATTTGAACTAACTACCTAAGATGGTGTCCAAACAACCTCAAGATGGTATTTTTGAGGGTTGCTCATTCAGAAAAAGAGTGCTACATCCCCAACACTCTGAAAGTTGGGAAAGGAATTAACATTTCACAGAAATCTGCAAGTTGGCTCTCTTAATCTCACAAAATTACAGAAAAATACATAAAACAGCAGGATATAGTCAGAGTCAGACCCTAAACAGACATCTACGAGTGTTAAAAGGCTGAAAATCTGTAGCAGCAGATGTATTTATATATTTGTCCTGTACTTTATTTCACCACATATGGCTCCATATTACCACTGAACATGATTACAGTACTTCTGCTTGCGTTGTTACTGTTAAGGCAGTAATGCCACTTAAAAACATTTTTCCACCCAGGTGTTCCAATTATTTTTAACTTCATATATTTTTCTATGACTTTTATTTTGTCATAAAGTTAGGTCACTGGAGGAATAAAATATCACAAGGGAAGACTTTCATTTCTTTTGATAGACTCGGCATCAAAGACTTTATAAAATCGTGTGTATCTCTCTCTATATTCTATCAGTCTTATGGAAAGGTTTTTAGAACAGGCAAAACCTTACCTACATACACTCAGTTGGCCATATTCCCTAGGGCCGTCTCTTACAAACCGCATTTTTACATTTTCTTCTCCCCCCTTGCCCTTGGCTTCCATCTGCAACTTTCCGAGAATAAAAAGTTGTGAAAACACAAGAGTTGGGCGTCACTAACCAATGGGTCAGCTTCAATAGGTGGCAGTTGTCATATTCAGAGGCTGGAAAGCTTTCTTTCTGCTTGAAGAGGACAGGTAGCAAGGGGTTAAAAAATTGATACAATTTATTGTTGTATATTCCTCTATAGTTAAAATTATTGTACCCCAAAAGACAGTGGATATCTGGAAGTATTTTACCTTATTTGATAAATTTTAGTTGAAAAACTTCTTCGGAGAAGCTGTTTCAACCACATCCCCTTGGTGTGCTTTAACTTGAAATCATCGCACTGTATTCTGTAGTAACAGATCAGAACCTTTGAAGGGATCAACCTCGGAAATGAAATCTTTGTAAAGTTACTCTTCCATCAATAAATTAATAGGTTGCTGCAGAATTTGGACAGATCAAAACAGTATTTCTGGCCCCTTTCTACATTCTTATAGTAAAGGAACTGAAAACACTGTAGACCTTGTTATATGTGACATATTAGCCATTTTAATGAAATCATTTCATCTTTCTAAGTAAAAGATTAAATCAATCTGATATCTTAGGATAAACTGGTGTGGATTGCTGAGACCTGAGTAAGCAGATCCGACCTTCATTCTTCAGAATGGTTTCTCTGTTATCCTGTCCTCTCCTCGTCGTGATTAAAAAAGACACTGTAAGAAAATCCATTTGAAATTGACCAAATTCTTTCAAATTTCCCTACAGAGACATATTTGTAATTGCCTCTAATAAATAGCTAGAATTAGAGTCATAAGGGATCCTAGATATTATTCTGATCCAGCACTATATTTCACAAATGGGGAAACAATTATAACACCATTTTATAAAATGTCTCTGGTGCCTCAGGATTATATATAAATAAATGGTAAACTATATAAGGAGCTGTGCCTGTAATTTTTAGTGCTTCTCAGAGGTATATTTGATTCAGATCCTTTACAAAAAATATAGTTTTTCTGTAATAAATTTTTATTTATGTTATATGAGCCATTTATAATATTGTTTATCAGAATTAATAATGGAAGATAATTGGCTATAATTATCACAGTTTATTTGTTTAAATGTTTCTGTCTGATATATATATTTACTATTGTTTCCTATATTCTTAGTCTTGTACATACTGAATAATGTTTAACAATTAATTGATTGTTATATGAAGGCATGTACTTTTATGTCACTATATTTTGATAAGCCATAAAACAAGAGGACATAAAACATATACATAATTACATATAATTAATTTTGTAAGGTAAAACCTGATACATAAACAGAAAAAATAATGGTTATAGACTTTTTGACACAATAATTTTTTTTTTCCTTTTTGTCTTTTTTCATGTCCGGCAATGGATCGCAACCCTCAGTGTCGCGCCCGTACCGGACCAGGACCGGCAACGGGATCGCAACCCTCGGTGCTGCGCCCACACCTCGCTCAGCCAGTGAGCGGGAACCGGTCTGTATGTGGGATCCGAACCCTTGGCGGGAGCGCCACCGCACTCCCAAGCAGCGCACTGTAGCAGTGCGCCACCGGGCCGGCCCTGACACAATAATTTTATATGTTCAGCAGAGAATAAAGTTAAAGTTGTGTATTATTTTCTATCTTCTCTAGCCTCACATTCTCACATTAATCAACATATCTATTTGATTCTGAAAAATATAACAGTCTTAAAATGCTTAACTCTCTACTATCTCCTTTCTACTATTCATGTTATTATTGTCTAATATTTGTTTCCTCTTGTACTACCCAAATTAGTCAATGCTTATTTAGATTTACCCCTTGTTTACAATTTTCCCGCTCACTGCAACAAAGAGACTCTAGTGTGGTCCACATAATCTTTGCCTTCTGATATTCAAGCCTTTGTGTATCAGGTGTGGATGGGACTCGGGACCTGTATCTTGTTTCCAATCAATAGAATATGTCCAGGGCAATAAGACATATGTGATGATTTTGTATGAAATTACGTTATATAACATTGTAATGCCCTTTATTCAAGGATACACTTTCTGTTGCTGTTGTTGGAAGTAAGCAGCCACACTGGAAAGGCTCATGTGGCAAGAGACTGAGGGTGGCTTCAGGAAAACAATCCTGCAAGAAACTGAGTGCTGGCAACAACCTCACGAGCATGGGAGAGGATCCTTTCCCAGTTGAACTTCCACATAAGAACCCAACCTTGATTGCAGCTTTGTGAACCTCTGAAGCAAAAACCCCAGCTAATTCGTGCCCTAACTCCTGATCAACAGAATAAAAAATGTATTACTTTAAAGTTGTTATGTTTGTGGTAGTATTTTATGTAGCAATAAATAATACACAGTGGTTGTTGATGCATATGTATTTTTATCTTAAAATTCTATTTATTACAACAATATTTTCTGCTTTCTGTTGTCACTTTTTGCTTTCTATTTATGCATATCTTGCAATTCATCCCTTTATCTTGTATTTAATTTCCTTCTCACCAGAGCACATCCTTCAGTAGTTCGTTCATTGAGGTTCTATTTGTAACCTATTTCTATGCATGTAATAACATTTAAATTGTGTCCTCATACTTAAATGGTAGCTTAGGTAGTTACTAAAATTATAGGTAGACATGTACCTCTCTTTAGCACTTAAAGATATTATATTGCTTCTTGCCTACCATTACTGATAATAAGACTTCTATCACTTACTGTTTTCGTACATATATTGTGCATTTTCTCTATGATTTTATTTTTAAAGATAGATTTATTTGGAGTTCAGTTTGATAAGTTTTGATGAACATATGCAATTGTGTAAATACCACCACAATCAAAATAGAGAATACGTCTACTTCTCCAAAAAGTTTCTTCATGCCTGTTGTGGTCAATCCCCTTCCTCTATTCCTTTCCCCACCTTAAGCACTTATTTGATTTTGGTTTCTATATTTTGCCTTTTCTAGTAAGTTATATAAATGGAATCATCGATTATACAGCTTTTTGTGTGTGTGGCTTCTTTTCCTTAGCATAAAGCTTTTGAAATTTATTAATGCTGTCGTAACTATCAGTAGTTTATTTTAATTAATTAATTAACTAAAATTTATGACTAGTGTTCTATTGTTTCAACAAACCACTGTATGTTTATCCATTCCCTAGTCAGTGAACATTTTGCAGTTTTGAGCTGTTGGCAAATAGGAATAAATGTGCTATAATCATTCATATAAGGGTCTTCATGTGGATATATATTTTTATATTAGTTGGGTAAGGATTAAGTGGGATTTCTGGGTGATATGGTAAGTGTATACTTAACTAGAACTACCAAAACATCTTTCAAAGCATCTTTGCCATTTTCCATCCTCACCAGCAGTATATGAGAACTCCATCTGCTCTGAATCTTCCTTAATGCTTGATAGTGTCAGGGATTGTGATTGTGTGTGTGTGTGTGTGTGTGTGCGCACTACCATTACTGCATGTGTGGAGTGGAAACTTACTGTGGCTTCAATTTGCATTTCCTTAAAGATTAATGATTTTGAGCCTCTTCTCATGGGCTTTTTTGCCAGCATTATAGTTTTTGTAATAAAGAGTCTGTTCAGATCTTTGGCCATTGATTTAATTGGGTTGTCTTTTATTGTTGAGTTGTAAGAGTTCTTTATATATTCTAAATGAAACTTCTTCATCATCAAGTGTTATGCAAATATTTCTTCCAAGTCTGTCATTCATCTTTCTATTTTCCTCATATTGTCTTTTGAAGAGCAATATGAAGTTTTAATGAAGTTTAATTTATCAATTGTTTTGCTTTTATGGTTTGTGCTTTTTTATCCTATCTAAAAAATCTTTGCTTAAATGTAGGTACAGTGATTTTCTCCTATGTTTTGTTTTAGAGGCTCTATAGTTGTGGCTCATAAATTTAGGTTTATGTTCCATTTCAAATTAATTTTTGTTCATGATGTGAACTAAAGGATAAAATGTTTCTGTTTTTGTTTTTGTATGGATGCTTAATTATTCTAGCACCATTTGGACTATCTTATCTCCATTGAATTACCTTTACATCTTTATCAAAAATAAATTTACTATGTGTGTGTTTGTGTGTCTATTTCTGGATTCTCTATTCTGTTCTATTTACCTATATATCTATACTTATTTTGATTTCAGACTGTGTTGATTGCTATAACTTTATAGTAAATTGTGTTATCAGACAGTGTGAGTTCACTAATGTTATTGTTCTTTTTCAAAATTAATTTGCTTATTCTAGGCCTTTTCCTTTTTCATATGGAACTACAATCAGCATCTTCATTTTTAAATAAAAATTTGTGGGGTTTTGATTGGGATTGTGTTAAATCTATAGATCAGTTTGTGAAGAATTAAAACGTTAATAATATTATCTTCTAATCAATAAGCATTTCATATCTCTCCATTTACTTAGGTTTCTCTTAACATTATCATTAGTAACTGATAGTTATGTAAAAATTGCATATATTTCATGTTTATCCCAAGTATATTTTTTGATTCTACTTTAAATGGTACTGTTATTTACTTCAATTTGCCATTATTTGTTTCTAAGGTCATTTACTCTGTAGTTTCCTTACTTTTTGGGATTCCCCATAAATTTCCAGCTGCTATACCATTTTTTAATTCTATACCAGGACACATCAAGCCTATCAGGCTTCAGCTCAGCTCCCCAAATTGTGCATAGTCGGAGTCAGTTCAGAAAAACTTTAGGTTAACAGATCTGACTCATTGTAGCTTTATATATCAAAAGTAGATTTCTCTTTGCTCTCTGTTTTTTGGTTTTTTGTTTGTTTGTTTGTTTTTTAATTCTTTTTGTTGGACGACCTTATGTCTCCTTCACATATGTATTGTTTAGCTGTTAGTTTTATATTTGGGAAGTTTGTTCTTAGAAGTTGGATGCAATTCTTCTGCATGTTTCTCACTACGAGGATATCCTCTTTAAATTTGCAATTGCATTCTCAGTCTTGAACTCTGGTCTCTGGCACCCCAAGCCATCCAAGTTGTGGTTTTCCCATAACTGTTATTTTCCTGTTGTTATATTCCATACCCTGTGGCTGTGAGACCCATTAAGCCACATGTTTGCAATTCATACCCTGTCAGCTATGGGCCTCTATTTATTACTTTATCTAGTTTATATCATTATTATATGCAGTGGGTTTGTCCTAATATTCTATTCCTTTGTCATTACTGAAGGTTAAGCTCTATACTATTTTTGCAACTTTTCTAAAAGTCTGAAATTATGTCAGAATAAAAAGTTAAAATTTGTCAATCAACGCAATTACAAATTAGAGGTTGCTGAGGATAAATTTTGGAAGATTATAAAATAGCAATTATCTTTTTAAAATATAATTTTTAGGTGGCAAAACTTGTGTGAAATCATATTCCTATGATTTAAAGTCTTACATGTGAAACTAAAATTAAATGAATAAAATTCAGTGAAAACTTTTGTTAAATTTACTTGAATTGGATCCAAATATTTGCAGTGAGCAGACAGACACAGCTGGAGAAAAATCTCATAATCAAATATATTGGTTTATCTTTCATAATTTCAACCTCCAAATGAGCCCATAGTCCTGCTAAGTAGTCTAGCTAGCAAGTCTGCTATCCTACTCTCCAGGACAAATGTTCCATCTCTTCCAGCCTTACAACCAACACCTTGTTCCCACATCTGTCCTCAGTTGGTGTCCTTACTTCATATTTCATACTGAAATTCCATAAAAAATCAGACTGGGATTCTTTATCAACCCATCACTAAATAGCCAACTCACTTATTTTACTACTTTTTTCCTGCTACAAACACAGAAGACTCCCTCTTCTTGTAGAAGGCACTCAGCATTTGCAACAGATCCCATTCTCTCTCATCTTCCCAAGTTTATCTCTCCTTTCCTTTCAAACCCTGCTCTATCATTCTGACTCTCCACTGAGTCATATTTGTAAGCATGTGAAAATTCCTTTGGATCCATTTGTGGAAGCTTGGATTTTTTTCCTGTCATGGTAATGAAGTGATATTTTAATATCAATTATACCAATGTTAAGTGATCGGTATGAGCAAGTGTTCTGTGAATAGTCAACTTTAAAAAACACGAGAATGTAGAGAAAATGGGAAACTTCAATAGATAGCAGGGAGGTAGCAAAAAATAAGCTTTGATATTCTCAGATATTTTCTTTTTTTTAAGTTGCCACCCTATACTTCTACCTTGTTTCATTGTAAGGCTACATCATATTTATTTTCTTAATAATCATTCCAAAATGTGCATTTTGTAATGTCTTTATTTCTTATTTATTTTCTGCACCTTCTCAGACTTGGTAGGGCAGTGACTAGCTTTCTTTCTTTTTCATCATATATCCATTAACTATCACAGTACCCGGAACTATACATTAAATGAACAAATGTATTACTCTGAAATTCCATCTAATTTATATGTAGATATAAACTTAGGCCATAAATACATCAGAACAATTTATAAAAAATAATTTCTAATTAATATTTTGAATCACTAGCACATTAATTTGCAAATTGTTTCATATGCTTAGTCTAAATTCACATTTTTAAAAAGTTAATATTATACATTCTTCATTTATTTGTCAATTCAAAGCAAAAGATGATAGTTTTCAGATGATGAAATTGGGAAGACAGAGCTTTATGTACTCCCGACAGTGGACACACAGTCCAAAAGAAGTCTATGTGGTGTTTTCATTAAGTGTAGTGTGGGCTGCTTGGGAATTTCCAGCTCTTCTTTCTTGGTTATTGTGTGTACTTGTTTTCCTTGAACCATGAATCTGCAGATTCTTATTATAAAGAATTTGTGTAGTGGGGGTGGCTAGTGTTATGTTGAAAAACTTTCTTTTCTTCTTTTTTCCTCCACATCCTCTACTTCCATTAAGAGAGGGGTGCTTGTAAGGTAAAAGTAAGGTAAACTTTGATGAAATAACTGAATGTCAACCCATGCTTATTGTAATATACTTATGAGAAGATTTATAGAATGATGAGACTCTTTGAATTCAAAGTGACTCAAGATCATCTACTACAGTTTTTACTCAATGAAGAGATTCCCTGTTTAACATTTTGATAGATGATTTCGTCCTTTGCCAAAGCATTTAACATTTTGTAGCATAGTTTTCTTCATTTAAATCAGCTCTAATTGTGTAAAAGTCTCCCTTTATTTTTAGCTAGAATCTGCCTTCCTGGAATAACCAACTGTGTGTCCTGTGGCAGTGCATGGAATAATTCTAACAATCCTTTCTGCATGAAAGCCTTTCAAATATTTGAAAACAACTATCAAATCCCCATTAAGCTTCTTTTCTTTTCTTTTTTTTTAAAGATGACTGGTAAGGGGATCTTAACCCTTGACTTGGTGTTGTCAGCACCACGCTCAGCCAGCGAGCGAACCGGCCATCCCTATTTGGGATCTGAACCCGGGGCCTTGGTGTTATCAGCACTGCACTCTCCTGAGTGAGCCACGGGCTGGCCCTAAGCTTCTTTTCAATATCCTGCAACTTTTTAATATTTCATTGTTTATCAACCTTTCCCCTTCCTGCTCACTTCCTTCTGTATGTGCTTCAGTTCTGCCCAAATGAAATGTCCAGAACTGAACCCAGTACTCCAGCTAGAGTCACAGCAATGAAAAGTACTTCGAGGACTTCAGCAAAAATCTCACTTCCTCCTTGGACTTTAGTAGCTTTCTCAGCAAATGAGACTAACAAAATAAAAGCATCTTTAACAGAAAGCTTTTCTCAAATCAACTCTGTAACTTTCCTCTGTTGTAAACCTCTGCTGTTGTGTGCAGCTTTTTGACATCTTTGACCTTGAGCACAGGTTATTAACCATATTATTTTCCTGATTTTTTAACAATACAACTTACATGGTATCTATTCCAAAAAGTAGTTTATTAATTTCCACACTTCTCTTCAAAATTCAACAAAATTATTTAATTATATTTAGCTCTCTATTCCAAAACACTCTTCATTCATCTCTATTTTTTTTTTCTTTTTAATCAACACTAAAGTTTTGGGATTTTTTCCTGGCAATATGGCTCACTAGAGGCAACCAGCCTCACCTCTAATGCAAAAAATAGCCCAAAGCAACAGTCACCTGTAGAATAGAGTGTCTAGGAGAAAACAACTGAATCCAGCTAAACCATGAGGAAAACCCTCCAAGATCTGGAAAGAGGTGGGAAAGGGGAGAGGGTGGGGGTTATGGATAAACTGGTTAATGGACACAAGGAATGATTACATTTTATAATGATGAACATAGTAGTTATCTTGATTTGATTATCACACATTGTACACAGATATTGGTATTCAACTCTGTACCCCACAAATATATATAAACAATTATGTTTCAATAAAAAAACTGTCACTGAATGTTCAGTGCAGTATAAATTGTTTCCTCCTATTTATTCACTTGTTGATGTATTCATACTTTATGCAATTATTTATCCATATGATCTTTGGTGTTGCCTAATACATTTTAGGCACTGTATTAGACACTGAGACAAAGAAGTCAGAATGGCAGGAAGGGAATTCAAAGATTCATCAGATCCTGCTTTTAAGCAAAATAGTTCCAACCAGGAGTGTGACAGCAGCTGAAGTTCTACATTTTTTACTATATAATATACTTCTGTTAGAGAATGCTGGATAGTGTTCTTGCCGCAGATACCTTGGGAAATAGGATATACTATAAGTAAGTAAATATATTAAGATATTTATTCAATTTAATTCAATAAACCCATTTAAGTGTTTTATTTCTAAATGAATCACACCTACCACTTCAAATTTTTCAGTTTCTGACAGTGATTAAGTTTAAAATCTAATAAACTGATTAAGCTAATAAACAATCAATAAAAACTGAAAAATTTGAAATGGAGAAAGAGAAAGGAAGAAAAAACAATCAAAGTAATATGTTGAAATTTTAGAAAGAGAGAAAAGAACCATGGTTACTAGAAATGACAAAGGAAAGGGGGGGGCTAATGAAAAATTGATTAACAGACACAAAAAATGATTGCATATTGTAATGGTAAATAAGCTAACTATCCTGATCTAACCATCACACATTGTACACAATTACCGAAAATCAATGTTGTACCACACGAGTGTATAATAAATTATCTAAAAACTATTTTTTAATAAATAAATAAATAAATGTAAACACTGTTCACTACACTCAGTGGCTACATTCCTGGGTCATGCTTAGAGCTCTAAATGCTGCATAAATTAGACCTAAAATGTTGAAAGAATACAAATCCCCAGAATGAAGCAGAATACACAAATGGGTGTAAGAATCTGAGAAGACGGGAAACTCGTACTCACACCCGGGACCCTAGAAGGTGGAAAGCTCACTCCATCTTGCAAGAAGAGTAGTAGTTTAGTGACAATCAGCTGCATGAAGTGTCTAAGGAGATGGACCTGAGATAAAGTTCAGAGCATCTCACTTGAGCCCTCTGGTTGAGCACAGGCTTGGGAATGGGGTGCATTAGGTAGTAGCATAGAGCATACAACTAAGGATCATTAACCCCTCCTTGATGCTCGGGAGTTCTATTCATGGCGAGAAGGAATAAAAGAGACATCACGGTCTTCACAGAAAAAAATAAGTAACACGTTAAGAGAATAACTTGGATTCGGGTTAAGTTTTATCCAGCTAGCAAAGTCGGGAGTCAAGAAACGAATCTGTCCAGTTGTAGGAAAATGAAGTTCAAATTGTGAAAACCTGAGTTAATAGCTTTTGAATTTTTTTTTTAATTGAAACATAGTTGATTGCACATATCTGTGTGGTACAGAGTTGAATATCAATATCTATGTTCAATATATGATGATCAAATCAGGACAATTAGTATATTCAGCATTATACAGTGCAATCGCTCTCATGGCCTTTTACCAGTTTCTCCCTTACCCCTCTCCCCCTCCCCCTTTCTCACCTCTGGTAATCTCAAGCTTTTGAAATTTATCACAGTAAATGATAAGGTAGTTCTTAAAAGAATGACAGCATGAACATATTGTCCTTGACAAGGATTTGCTGAAACACCTTTACTATCTTGATCCATTTAAATAGAAACTCACTTTATGTTTTTAGAAAAATCCTTAGAATATGTCAAATAATGAGCCCCTCACAAGCAAATATATTCATTCTTTACTAAACCCACACCGTCATAAACAAATACTGAGAAATTCGTTTAAAAATATTCTGAACTGCTTAAAATATAATTCTTCTTACTGACATTTCAAAATGTGAAGCTTGAATTTTTGAAAGTTAAAGTATCAATTGCTTGTTTCTTTTGTTTATAATTATGTACACACTTGCACAAACTAATGACCTTTGTGTTGGAATGAAAGATTAAACATTCATTTAACTAAGCTTAGGTTCAGTTTGTTTTCAATTAAGAAGAGAAAAATCCTTTCAAGCATGATAGGTTATTTATCTTTGTTTTGCCTCATTTATAAAACCAAATAAAGCTTTTGTGTTTACGGTCCTTAATGTTGTTAAAAAGAAATTGTATTAAATGAATGGGTTGCAGTAAAAATGAAAATAATTTAAGAGTAAAAATTAAATTAATTTACATGTTGTATTTGTCCCCCAGTTGTAATCTTACATTGGTAGCAGTGAAGTGTGAAAATAAAAACATCATAGGAAATTAATTATTTTTTGTTTAATTCATATATTGCATATAAATCTTTCTCAAATTTTGTGTCCTACTCTAAGGCAGAAAAAACTATTAATACCTGTAGGGCTACCAAGACTTTATTTTGCTCTGCCAGAGACTGCCATTTGACTTATAATATTTTCAAATTACAATGCTTTAAACATTTGGGTGGAAAACAGAGTAATGCCCCTTCCCAAATATATCTATTTCCTGGAACCTGTGACTCTGTTGCTTTACAGGGCAAAGGAGAATGCATATGAGATTAAGGTTAAGGACCTTGAGATGGAGACATTATTCTGAGTTATCCGGATGGACCCATTCTAATCACATGAGTCCGTAAAAGCGTAGAATCTTCCTGGATGTACAGTCATCCCTTGGTGTCTGTGGTGGATTGGTTCTAGGACTCTCCATGGACACCAAAAATCTACAAATGCTCAAGTCCTTGACATAAAATGGCTTAGTATTTGCATATAAACTATATACCACTTTCTGTGTACTTTAAATCATCTCTAGATTACTTATAATACCTAACACAATATAAATGCTATGGAAGTAGTTATTACACAGTATTGTTTTTTACTGTTGTGCGGGGGCGCCTCCCACCCAAAAGATTAAAGTCTGATAAAGATCTTTTAATGAAACACGGTGTTTGCAGGGCCTCATCGTGGGAGAAGATGCTGGCGTTCCACCCTGATATTCTGGAGCTCTGTGTGCTTGTTATTTTATTCTTTGCTGCCTCATAACTATCGCTCTGGGAGACTTGGAAGTAGGATTCAAAATTATACTAAAATATTTAATCATACTAATGATACTTATGATTATGGATTTTCAGGAGATGGCTTATGGCAGTGGGGCCCAGAAGGGGACAACGAACCTATGTAGGCATTCGTCTTGTCTGGTGCCTGAGAGTCTGGCCTGGCTGCTTGGAAGGAGTTAATGTACAATCTTTTGTTTTACAATAGAAGTAGAAGTAGCAGTCAACAGAATTATGGAAAAATTATTTATAATTTGAAGGAAAATTCTACTTTATATTAGTCAGCTCAGGCTGCTGTCAGCTATTACACATTACCCAGTTCAGAAGCTTTTTCCAGTCTTAGGTATTTTTTGCAGCAGCAACCGTCTTATGGGTACCAAAATCTGTATTAGTCATCTTGAGTTGCCATACCACAATGCCATCAATGGTGACTAAACAGCAGAAATTCATTTCCTTACAGTTCTGCAGCCTGGAAGTCTGAGATCAGAATGTCAGATGTTGAGTTTCTGGTGAGGGACCTTTCCTGATCTGAAGATTTCTCCTTTCTTACTGTGTCTTCACATGACCTTTCCTTGGTGCATGCATGCAGAGAGAAAGAGAGAGATAGACAGACAGACAGACAGACAAATCTGTTCCCAGCATTCAATAGATCCTTTGGGTCTGTATGTTTGCTGCCGCTCCATCGCCGACGCTGCCCTTCCTCCCTTTTGGGGGATCCCTTACCAGTGGGGACCTTCACAATCTCTGTGCTGGGGCTGGTCCCCGGCACTGTTGTGTTATTTTTTATATTTTTCCAAATATTTTCAATTCGTGGCTGGTTGAACACACAGGTGTGGAACTTGTGGACACAGAGGGCTGGCTATAGTCACAAAGAGAAGTGACCGCAGCAAGAAAAGTCAAGAAGAGATTCAATTGTGCTGGCTTTAAAGATGGAGAAGGAGGCAGGGAATGCTGGCCACCTTTAGAAACTTTAAAAAGGCAAGGAATTGGATACTTCCCTAGTGCCTGCCAACACCTTAATTTAGCCCAGTGAGATATTTGTCAGACTTTTGACCTCCAGAAATGTAACATAATAAATTTGTGCTGTTTTAAGTCGCTTCATGTGTAGTAATTGTTACAGCAGTGGTAGAAAACTAATACAATATAACATATTTCAAGCAGAAATACTTTAAAATTGGAACAGCTTTTATAAGATCTTTCAAGTCTTTTGCAATATTTTGCTGCAAATTTTTATAGTGAGAGAAGCAAATATATGAAACTATACTAGCTTTTAACAAAAAATGTACTTTTGATGCACTGTTTCTGAAAATCAAATATTTATATGTTCAACACAAAATACCCATTAACATCAATAACAAAAACTCTTATATCCTCTATGTTTAACATGTCATGCATATTATTAAATTTCCCTATGAGAAAGTCTCATATAAATAGTCCTAACTGAATCCAAATTTTCCTTGGGAGACTGATACACTCTTTTAAACAGGAAGTTTTTCGGGAAATTGAGAAATGCATGTTATAGCTGCAGAATCATAACTTTTACTCATACTATGCCAATATCAGACTCATGATGGATTCCAACTTTGTCTCCATAACACACATATCAAATTCTCCCAGGCAAAACGAGTTGCTGACAATCTTTTTCTTTGGTTTAGAGAAATTTGATAGCATTAAAAAAGTATCACTTTTGCCCCAGCCTCTACTTTCCCTGCAAATTTGAAATTTGGTGTTGTGAATAAAATCATGGTCCTGAATAACCCTTGCAGACAAGTTATTTTCTGCAGCATTTCATAATCTTTATTCAAATCATAGTTGCAGAAGTGAAATCAATGAGAAAAACACTATTAAAGTAAGGATACATTGAAGATTATGATTGGACTCATTTCTTACATCAACTAGTTAAATACATGTGGATAAAATCTTATACATGGTCAAAGGTGAGTATCTAATTAATCAGAAATAGGCTTATAAAAAGTGCAATATTTGTGAAACAATACCAATTGTTTTAAAAATCCTTAAGGGCAGTTTTTACAGAACTCAGGCACCAATATTTTTTAAGTCTTATTTTCATGCTAGAGAGGCAATTCAAAATTATTCTTTAAATCATTTTCATTTCTTGTATAAAACACAGTAATTTATGATTTAAATTAAAACTCATGTAATAAAGTGAGATTTAAACAAAATGTGGAAAATGTGTGCTTATTAATGTATATCTATATTCATATAAATATATATACAAATATAAAGATATATAATTTACAGATATCTATATATATTTTACAATTACAAAGAGCTATAATTAGTACATGTGCTGCTCCTCAAATTACTAATATCATCCTCTTTCAACAATTCTGTTTCCTGTTTTTACATAGTGAATGATTTAATTATACGTTCTTTCACTAAGATACCTATGCAAAACTCATTAAAAGATCCTCCCCAATTTTTTCATCATCAATTGATAATTTTGATATAGTGTGACAAATAAATAGTTGAAAATTGACTGTCTGAAAGGTACAGAATAATTTTTTAAATAAGGTCATTTTTTCTCGTTAATCCAGGAATTTTTTTCCAATATTACTTAAGGATTTTGTTCATTTTTACTCATGATATATGCAATTGTTAAGGTGGACAGATGACATCTAAGGCAGAGGCCAAGCTACCCAAAGATGAAAGACATATAGATCACTTGACTTGTCAATCAATCCCTGTTTAGACTAGCCATTTATCCTCCCTACCTTTATGGATCCCTCTCCCATAATAGTTACTCAAATCATGAGGCCAGTCAACCTATGTGATTGTTTATTCTCACTCAATTAAGCCTGCAAACTTAGAGGAGATTAAAGGCCTATCTCTAGGCAAACTTTACCTCCCATGTGATTCCATTAGAACTATTTTCTTGGCTAATACTTTGCTTGTAATTCCTATATCCTAGCTTGGTGTTTTTTAGAGTGAAGTGTGGGTACACCAAAAGACATTTCTCATATGGAAAGAAAATATTAGATTTTACTTATTATTACAATACAAATTATTTTTAAACATTTTAAGAATTGTTAAGAAAGAATGTTTTGAGGGTTTATGCTTAAAATTTTTGGCTGACAGGAATTTGAAGGGTCTTCAGAAAGTTCATGGAAAATGCATAATCTAAAAATCTATGCATGGATTGCAAAATTATTGCACCCAAGTAAACTCATACTAATTTGTTATAACATGTCTGAACAGGATCTAGTTTGAGGCACAAAGATGGATAAGACATCACTTGGAAGATCCCCTATTAGATCAACCTGAATTGTGCTAAAATTGAACCAAGAACAAATATCAAATTTATGGTGAAGTACGGGTGGAAGAATGGTGGTCACTACCATTATGAAAAGTAATGCCTCAAAGAAATCAGCAGTTTTCAAATGGATACTTCCTTTTAAGATGGGATGAGATGATGTCGAAAATGAAACGTGGAGCTGCAGACCATCTACATCAATTTGTGAGGAAAAAATTAATTTTGTTCATGCCCTAATCAGAGAAGAGTGATGATTAACAGCAGCCAACACCAGAGACATCTCTGTTGGTTCAGCTTACACAATTCTGACTGAAAAATTAGTTGAACAAAATTTCTGGTTGATGGGTGCTGAAACTGTTGCACCCAGATCAGCTGCAGATGAGAGCAGAGCTTTCAATGGAAATTTTAAACAAGTGGGATCAAGATTCTGAAGCATTTCTTTGAAGAACTGTAACAGGAGATGAAACATGGCTTTATCAGTATGATTCTGAAGACAAAACACAATCAAAGCCATGGCTACCAAGACAAAAGAATGGTCCAGTCAAAGCACAAGTGGACTGGGTCTAGAGCAAAGTTCATGGCAGCGGTTTTCTGGGAGACTCAAGACATTTTGCTTGTTTGACTTTCTGGAGGGAGGACCAAAGAATAACAACATGTGCTTATTATGAGAGTGTCTGATTTGGTTTCTTCTGACCTATTTTTGTTTCCTAATCTTAAAAAAATATATATATATTAAAGGGCACCTATTTTTCTTTGGTTAATGATGTTAAAAAGACTGCACTGACATGGTTAAATTCCCGGGGGCTCTTTACAGATCGACTAAATGGCTGGTATTATTACTTACAAAAGTGTCTTATACTTGATGAAACTATGTGGAGAAATAAAGTTTATATTTTTATCTTTTAATTCCACTTTTACATAAACTTTTTGAAGTCCCCTCATTTTAGGTCAATAAATTTAGGGAAGATTACCCCCACTGACTATAATGGGGACAAAGCCTGGCTGTGTTAAGTAATTCCTGATATTGTGTTCTCTGAAGCGGCATACAACTTCTACTCTGCTTACCTGAAATCACCTTATAATTACTGCTGCTTTAATCTTACACCCAGAAACCTAATCCTATCCTGATTTCTTAAATTAAATATTTCTTAGATTAAGGTTGGCAAATTTTTTATCTAAAGAGCCTGATAGTAAATATTTTTCAAACCATGTTTTCTATCACAACTGCTGAACTCTGTAAACTCTGGTGGTGGTGTGTGAAAACAGAAATAGACAATATGTAATGGTATTAGTCCATTTCTGTTGCTTATAACAAAATATGTGGGACTGGGTATTTTGTAAGGAAAATAAAATTTATTGCTTACAGTTACTGAGGCTGGGAAGTCCAAAGCCCATCTGGTTGTGAAGACAGTGACCCAGTGACCTCACATTGCAAGATGGTGGAAGCAGAGAGAGCAGAGAATAACCTCCTCATTCACTCTTTTTAAAGCCCTCAGAGCCACACCCCTGAGCACCATTATCAATCCATTCACTACTCCATGGTCCTACGATCCAATCACCTCTTCAAGGCTCCACCTTTCAATTACCATAATAGGATTTCCCAGCCTCTTAGTCACAGTGGGGGCTAAGTTGCTAATACTTAAAACTTGGGGGCACAATTGAAGCTTCAAGGTGTTTTGGGGGGACATAATTCAATCCACTACAATAATGTAAAAAAAATGGGCACGGCTGTGATCCAGAAATACTTGATTTACACAAACAGGTATTAGGTCAGATTTTGCCCATAGGCTATAGTTTTCTGACCTCTGCTTTAGACACGTCCTAAGCTTTCCATACTTCAAAGTTATTCTGAGAATGTTTACTTTTTCTCTGATACTACTGTTAGAATTTTTCCCAAATACTACATGGATGTTAATAGTTAGGCCTAGTCTTTTGTACTAGAAAAAGTCCACACTTATTTCTAGGGGAAAATTAATAATTAATCTTAGTAATATATTATTGCTATTTAAATAATGCAAAATTTGCACACATTCAAAAAACATATTTCTGTCTTAGTCTGTTCATGCTGCTATAACAAGATACCTGAGACTGAGTAGTTTATAAAGAACAGAAATGTATTTCTCACAGTTCTGGCGTCTGGAAGTCCAAGGTGCTAGCAGTTTCAGTGTCTGGTCCGGATCTGGCCTCTACTTCCAAGATGGTGCCTTGGTGCTGTGTCCTCACATGGTGGAATGCTGAAGGGAAAAATGACCTAGCTAGTCCCCTTCAGCCCTTTTATAGGGTTACTAATCTCATTCCTGAGTGATGCACCCTCATGATTTAATCACCTCCTGAATGCCTCATCTCTTAATACTGTTGCATTATGGGATTAAGTTTCAACATGAATTTTGGAGGGGACACAAACATTCAAGATATACTATATGTGTTTTCTAAAATAACATTGATCCTTGTAATGCTTGTCATAATTCTATTTTCTTATATTTATTTATTCATTGAAGAAATGTTTACCAGACTGAAAAGATAGTAAATCCACTTAGGGTACATTTGATAATTTTATTACCTATATACCTTAGAATGATCAAGATATAAATCTTTGGTAGTGAGAAAGCAACATGTGGCTGTACCATATTAATTTTTCTTGTTCTTTTTTTCATGGGTATCAGGTTGCTTCCCATCTTTTGCTTTTATAAAGAAGGCTGAGATAAATGACTTTCTATATAGGCTGTTTCACATTGTGTAAGTCAGATGCGTTCCAAGAAGTGAGATTTTTGAACACACGGAAAGTGTACTGCAACTTTTGTAGATATTAGCAAGTTCCCTCCATAGGGATTATACTCTTTTCAGTTATGGTATCAATTAACCATAGGGCATATTCATTGTTTCCTACAGACACAATATTAGAATGTATTGAGCAACTTTTGGGTCATTGACTGAAGGTGAACATCTTATCTCAGTGTAGTATTATGTTGTATATTTCTCATCATGAGGAAAGTTTAGTTTGAAGACCATTTTTAAGAACTGCCTATCTAGAGATTTTCCCATTTGATTATCTTTGTCTTATTGTCTCTAAAAGTGCTTTTTATATTGGTGAGATAATCCTATTGTATTAGGGATTTAATATATTTTTGCCAGTTAATTGTCTATTTTTTGCTCTTGCTCTTGGTAACTTGGGCCATGCAGATATTTTTTAAAAATTTATATAGTTAAATATGTTTGTACTTTTATGGACTCTACATTTTGACTAAATTAAAACTATTTTGAGTCTATAATGAAACTCTCTCAACAACATTGATGAAAAAAAATCATCTCCCCAACAAATAAAAAAATTGTTTCATTTTCTAAATGTTAACACTTTTACAAATGGCAATATAAAAACATATTATAAAAAACATGTTATGCTGCTGGACAAGCAGGCAGAACACTACAGCAACATGGCCTTCCATAAAGGTGGTATAGAAACTCGACAATTGGAGAATTCAGTATTTTATCTTAAATTTATTTTACAGATAAGAATACTCAGATTTCAGATATTAAAGAACTTTCCTAGGCCTACAAAGTTATTCAATTTGGCAACTACTTTTTGTACAAGTTCTATTTAATTCCAGAACTTATGTCACCACAATGTTATAATAATTTTTTTTTCAGATATGATTCAATAGTCTGGATGTGAAGCTATACTTACAATAAGACTGCATCAGCAAGCAAGAAAAAGAAAAAGAAAAATCAAATCAAAGGAAGATGAATGCAAGTGGCATGAGAATAAACTTATCGACATTTATTATTATTGAGATTGGGTAGATCATCATTAGATGGTATGGCCTTGAATATTTTAAATTTTCCAAATTAGATAAATAAAAGAGAGGTGATGACTTATGATAAAAATAAAGACTAGAAGAGAATTTTTGAGCAAATTATATGAATCTGCTTTTACCTATGTTGAGTTTAGAACAGCAATGCATCTTCAGGTCAGAACAGATGACTATTCAATCAAAAATGCAGTCCAGATTTGTGAATTTTCTCTATAAATTAAAGCTATGATATTGTACTAGCCCATTTCTGTTGCTTATAACAGAATACCTGAAACTGGGCAATTTTTAAAGAAACAAAATTTATTTCTTATGGGTTTACAGGCTGGGAAGTCCATGTTGGTCCAGGGGGTGCATCTGGTGTGGGCCTTCTTGATGGTGGCTCTCTACAGCAACTTAGGGTATCACATGGCAAGAATGGACTGACCAAGAGAGCTAACCTTCTCACTTGCTCTCCTTTTAAACCCATCAGAACCATGCCCATTATTCCATGAATCGTTCAATCCATTCAGGAATGGACAGTCCTCACAATCTAATCACCTCTTAAAGGCCTAGCCCTTCCATTATCATAACTGGGTAAACCAACCTCTTAATACTGTTGTAACAGGTATCAAAATTCCAGTACACAAACTTTTGGGGAACACATTTAACCCATAGCAGATATTTAATGAGCTCTCTGACTAGGAGTACAAACGTCTAATAGAAGTATAATAACAAGCTGTATTTTCTGGAGGATAGTGGAGCATAACAAAACTTAACTTACAGTCAACTGATATGCTCTTTTTTTGTTCTGCTCCACCTTCTGATGCAGCTATTATTTTTATTTTGATAAGGTTGATTACAGAGTTTCTATAAATAGAGTTGAAACTACCTGTATATAATATTTTTTCCCTCTTATTTAGGGACATCATTTTATTTTATTTTTTTTTATTTTTTATTTTTTCCTTTAAATTTTTATTTTGTCAATATACAATGTGGTTATTATGGCCCATCACTGAAACCTCCCTCCCTCGTCCCTCTCCCCCCTCCCACCCAAGAATGTCCTTTCTGTTTGCTTGTTGTAACAACTTCAAAAAAATTGTAGTTGTTATATCTTCTTCCCCCCCGCCCCCGGTTTTGTGTGTGTGTATGTATGTGAGTGAATTTATTTATTTATATTTAGCTCCCACCAATAAGTGAGAACATGTGGTATTTCTTTTTCTCTGCCTGACTCGTTTCACTTAATATTATTCTCTCAAGGTCCATCCATGTTGTTGCAAATGGCAGAATTTCATTCGTTTTTATAGCTGAGTAGTATTCCATTGTGTAGATATACCACATTTTCCGTATCCACTCATCCAATGATGGACATTTGGGCTGATTCCAGCTCTTGGCTATTGTGAAGAGTGCTGCAATGAACATTGGGAAACAAGTATACCTTCGACTTGATGATTTCCATTCCTTTGGATATATTCCCAGCAGTAGAATTTCTTTTTTTTAATGACTGAATAGTATTTCACTATACATATACATATATATTCACACACACTCATTCATTTGTCGATGGACAGTTATGTTGTTTCCATATCTTGACTATTGTGAGTAATGCTGCAATGTTCATGTGGGAGTGCAGATATCTCTCTGACATACTGATTTCAATTCTTTTGAATATATATTCAAAATTCAAACTGCTGGATCATAAGGTTAATTTTATTTCTAGTTTTTTGAGGAACCTTCATATTATTCTCCATAATGACTGTACTAATTTACATTCCCACCAACAGTGCCCAAGGGTTCTCTTTTCTCCACATCTTTGCCACCACTTGTTACATCATCTTTTTCATAGTAACCATTCTAAAACGTGTGAGGTGGTATCTCATTGTGATTTAAAGTCACATTTCCCTGCTGAATTTTGATTTTTTTGGTGGCTATTGTAAATGGGCAGGCTTTCTTAATTTCTCTTTCTACATGTTCACTATTGGTGAATAGAAATGCTAATGATTTTTGTGTGTTGATTTTGTATCCTGCTAATGTGCTGAACTCTTTTATCACCTCTAAAAGTTTTTTAGTAGATGATTTGGGCTGTT
>NW_007732830.1:100702-121871 GCF_000696425.1 Galeopterus variegatus
TATTTTTTTGCATATCTGAAATAATTTCTAATACTTTTTAATAATTTAAATAATATGACATGCACTTCATAGACCTACTATAACAGCCTAATGGTGAGGGGTTGGTAACACACTGTTTTTCAGGAATGTTCTGCCCGGCATGTCAGATCTCCCTATAACTCAAAGAAAATGGCTTTGTAGTTTTCTTTCTTGGTTATATCTTTATCTGGTTTTGGTATCAGGATGATGTTTGCTTCGTAGAATGTGTTTGGAAGCTTTGCTTCTGTTTCAATCTTTTGGAATAGTTTGTATAGAATCGGTGTCATTTCTTCTTTGAATGTTTGGTAAAATTCTGCTGTGAATCCATCTGGTCCCGGGCTTTTCTTTTTTGGGAGCTTTTTGATAACATCTTCAATCTCCTTTATTGTTATTGGCCTATTCAGGTTTTCTATATCTTTTTGGTTTAATTTTGGAAGCTTGTGTGAGTCCAGGAATTTATCCATTTCCTCCAGGTTTTCGAACTTGTTGGTGTATAGCTGTTTATAGTAGTCTTGGATGATTCCTTGTATTTCATTTGGGTCAGTTGTAATATCACCTTTTTCATTTCTAATTTTTGTTATTTGAATCTTCTCTCTTCTTTTTTTTGTTAGCCATGCAAGTGGTTTGTCGATTTTGTTTATCTTTTCAAAAAACCAACTTTTTGATTTGTTGATCTTTTGTATTGTTTTTTGGGTTTCAATTTCGTTAAGTTCTGCTCTGATCTTGATGATTTCTTTCCTTCTGCTAACTTTAGGTTTGGATTGTTCTTGTTTTTCTAGTTCTTTAAGGCGCTTTATTAGATTGTTCACTTGCCAGCTTTCCATTTTTTTGAGGTAGGCGTTTAATGCAATAAATTTCCCCCTTAGTACTGCCTTTGCTGTATCCCACAAGTTTTGGTATGATGTATCATTATTTTCATTGGTTTCAATAATTTTTTTTATTTCCTGCTTGATTTCTTCTTGGACTCATGTATTGTTAAGTAGAATGTTGTTTAATTTCCATGTGTTTGTATACTTTTCAGGGTTTTGTTTATTATTGATTTCTAGTTTTAATCCATTGTGGTCTGAGAAAATACATGGGATAATTCCAATTTTTTTGAATTTGTTGAGACTTGATTTGTGTCCTAATATGTGATCTATTCTGGAGAATGATCCATGTGCTGATGAGAAGAATGACTATTCTGAGGTTGTTGGATGGAATGTTCTGTAGATATCTGCCAAGTCCAATTGGTCTAGAGTATTGTTAAGATCTTGTGTTTCTCTGCTGATTCTTTGCCTAGATGATCTGTCCAATATTGACAGTGGGGTGTTCAGGTCCCCTGCTATTATGGTATAGGGACATCATTTTAGATGGCATTTGTTCTCTTTTTTCCCATGAAATCCAGTGTCATTTTTTAAAAAAAACTTTTTTTAAAACAAATAGCTTTATCTCTGACTTCTACTTGGATGTCCATATCTAAATTATTATGTGTTTTACCCCAAATCACTAGATGACTGCCAATTCCACCCTTTGCATTATCAAGAACTGTCATACATTTGGCAGTCTCGTACTAAAAGCAGCTCTTGCGTTAAGTTTTCTCTTCCTATCTTGGATTTTTTTGTGAGCTCAGATTTTTATTAATGTAGATTTGGTGCATATTTCTTCATACAATATTCAACTTCAATATAGTCATTTAATGTGGAAAGGTTACTATTTTAAATTCAGTCATCTATGAAATGTAATTATTCTGGCTATGGACCCCTCCAACAGCAAAATTGCAAGTTAGCATGATAAACTGTGGTATGATCTTGGAACAGAGAGAAGATAAAATCAAGTGAAATGTATTTGCATAGAAACATTTCAAGGATAACTTTTGATGTCTCAGACAAAGCATACAACCTTGGTCATCTGTATTGATTTTCTCCTTTATTTCAGGCATTTGTACTTTGAAATAGTATTTGATGTATTCCATCCTGCAAATAATTATTTTCCAGTTAAAAAACCATGATTCTCAGGGCTGCCTTTCTCCATCATATAAACACAGGGAATCTGAAGCTGCAATACACTGTAACTCTGTGAAATGGATTAGTGGCATATTTGTGAAACAATGTCTTCTGAGGTACATTTATGGAGTGATGTTATGGGCATATATGTATAAATATTAACAATTGTGTGATGCTGACCTACAAGTATGGTGTCCAGACATTAATTTTTTTTCAGTTATATTGCTGAAATATAGCTAAAGGAAACTCTAATCTATCACTTATTTACTTTTCCTAAGCATTGGTTGTCCGAGTTTGCCCACAATTCTGTTACCATGCTGGCAAGCACTCCAAGGGAAGCTGTCTTAGAGACTGCCCCTGAACATGACTTAATCAATTTATGGCCACATTTATATCTAAGAAAAAAATAAAAATCTTATGTTAAATTAAACCTTATATTAATAAATCCTGTATGAAAATGCCCAGTCTTAAAACAGGTTCTCACAGAGGAGAAAAAAAGAATTTTATTAGCCTTATTATCTTCCTTTACTCATTGATCAAAGTTCACCAACTGGATGCCAGCTCCCATCACTCTCAAATTATATCACCCTCCCCTTCTGGCAGCTGCTGGGGGAGCCAAGTCCCATTTGACAGCAGTGGAGGCCCGACAACAGAAGCTGTGTAGCACAGGACAGTCAGCAAGAAGGGAAGAACCAGCAGCACTGCCTACTCCCAGCTTCCAACTCCGCAACCTGCTCAATCTAGTGGTGCGTGCATGTGGGCACCAAGAATATTACATGACATTTCATGCCTCACAAGTGACGAAGAAGCCTCTGGAACTAGGCTTGTTTTGAGGCAGTTAGTGTAAAGTTCGAAATCAGGCACTATTGAGATATTCCATGATCATGGGAGCAGCTGTTGTACTGGATACTGTTGGATAATCAAGCAGAACACTACAGCAATGTGGCCCTTCATGAAAGTGATGCTGAAACTCAAATTTTCTTCAAAGAAATTGATACCTTTCACTCTGTGCTCTACGAGAATGTCATCAATACGTGGACATCATCAATAGCAAAAATTAGAACACTATGGTCAAGTAAAACCAAGAAACTGAATAAATTGGGTCTACCTTGGCAATGTGAAGCATGGGTGGGAAGGATGTTGCAAGAGATCTGTGTGAAAAAATGAGTGAAGTTTAGAAAATGATTTTCGGGTGTACAGATGAGGGGATAGCTTTAAAAAGCTTTAATAGGTAAATTCCCAATAATCAATATGGAGAGCTGATGAGGAAAAGGGGTCAAATTGACTGTAATTCCCTTGCTTGAACCACTAAATGGGATGAAGTACCAAGACCTGGATGTTGGAGAATATGAAATCTCTGGTTTTAAACATGATATATTTGAGGTTTTTGTGGTGTTTATAGTGGAAGAAGGAGAACAAAGGTGGAGTGGTGTTTTGAAATGAAAGTTCAGGGAGAAGAGTTGTAGGTTTTGTTATGTATATATTTTTAAGGGACATTGACTTACAGTACAGTCTAAATGGTGCTGGGAAGTAAAGTAATAACCTCTGAGGGAAGATATTATTACTCGGGAGACAGCATGCTTGCATCTGAAAGCCAAAACAGTCTTTATTAGCCATGTGCACAAAGATAAATTACTTAATTTTTCTAAGCCTTATGGGAGTGGCAGATTTAACAGGAAGGTGAACAAAGTTTTCCAAATAGAGAATGAAGATATAGATGATTTCACTGATAACTGAGAGTGGACATACTTGAGCTGAGAAGGGTGTTAGTTAAGAACAAAAAAGATGTTGTCTATGAGCCATAATAGACTTTAAGACAAAAGTGGTCTGTAAAATCTGAGTTTCCTATGGACATAAACAAGGATGTGACCTGTCATAAAAAAGGGATAAATATCATGAGTTTAACCTTGATGGCCTTAAGGCAAACAGTGTCACAGTGTCAGTCAGGTTGTGTGTGTCAGAGTGGTAAAGGGTTGATGAGCCTATTGCCATGAGCATTCCAAAATCTGTGGCCTCCTGTGTTTCTGTCTTCTTGACTCAAAACCCAGAATTCAAATTCACTATGCATACTTCTGTTTTGTATTTTCTCATTGGTGAATTTCATCTGTTAGAGACTTGGGGTAGGATTTTTTTTTTGTTCTTAATCCTTTCTCATGATCTCTTAAGGTAACTCTACCTAAAGGAGGTATAGATATTAGATTGTGTGATGGTAAATACAGTGTTGCTTTATTCACATTCATCAGTCTCCTGATGACTGCTCAAACAGGAGATTTTATAGTATAGGGTGTGGTTTGGGTCCAATTTTGCCAATGTCATGGCCAGAAGCAGAAAGGTGAAGAGCTAAATGGAATGTCTATGGAGTCTAATTACTGAGCACTATAACCACACCTAACACTAAAATATGAACTAATGGAGGTCTGGGTTCTGAACAATGAGGAGATAGGGAGGGATGTGTACTGACAATTTGAATTGTAGATGGGAGTACTCCCTCCTAATGGAAAGAAGCAGAAATGTTGGGAGAGCAGAATCAAAGTTTCAATAGCTGTACATCATACATTACCGTGGTTTCAACAATCATTGATATATTAACATCATCAAATCTAAATATCTAATCCAATATTTCTCCTGAAATACAGATCATTACATTACCTATCTATAAGGACATTCTCATGTAGATATCCAAAGGGGATCTCAAGCTTAGCATGTATAAGACTTAATACACTTTATTTCTACCAAACCTGTTATTTTAACTATCATGTCTATTTCATTAAATGACATCGCTAATCATCTATTTTCTTAAGGCATAAACCAACCTTCTGTCTTTCTCCCAGATCACCATGTATATTCAAATACAAAACCTTTAGATTCTCCATCATGAGTATGTTGTGATTTTCACTCGTCTCTAACTCTACTGCAACTAACAGTTCCATTCTTTAGCACTTCAATAGATTCCTAATTGATAACTCTGTTTTACCTATTTTAACTGTGGATTCCATTTTCCACCTGGTTTATTAAAATAATTTTCCTAAAATGCCAACCTGAGCTTAGCTTTTCTATTTTTTAGTTCCTTCACTAACTCCACATTGTTTTCATAATAATTTACGTAAAAGTGTCATCATTAGGTAGACACCTCTCCATTGTTTGAGTGCTGCTCATATTTCCTCCTTCATGAATTATTTATTCAATCAACAAATATTTGCTGTATGCCCATTGGAGACTATTTCAAGCTACTTGGATACCTGTATGAAAAAAAGAGACAGAAGACCCCTGATGTTAAGTAATTTGGGTAATATCTAAATGCAGTATCCTCTTACCTACATATCTTTCAACACTTTTTTTTTCTCCTTGAACTATTTTTCTTTGTTTTCTAAGGTAGTGTGGTCTTCTGATTCATGCCCTAGTAACAGAAGGTAATCTGCTTCAAGAAATGTTTCTTAAACCCAACTCCATAGTTTCAGATAGGTACCCATTACGCACTCTGTTAACACTGCTTCTCATAGCACTTATCAGATTGTCTTTTGTTTTATTTTATTATGTATGTATTTACTTAATGCTTTACTATATATAAGAAAGCAATGCCTGAGGTAATTGTGTTGTGAGGCATTGTCTCCCAAAGAAAAGAACACTCATAAAATTTGTTAGGGGTCATGGAAGGTTTATTTCTCTTGCTGGCCAGCAGCTGTCTCCCCAGGCAGTCTGGATAGAGAGCAGCCCCCAGCCCTATTAGGGAAAGGTTTATGAAGGCAAAAACTGCATCCTGTACTATGTGGCCCATGGGCAAAACAGGATATGTTTTTCTAAAATTGTCTAGCAAAGCCAGATACAGAAGCCAGAATAAGCAAATGTTAGACCATTTTTGTAGGTCCCCTAAATCGGGGGTCTTTTAACAGATAGTTAACTAGGTTACTGTCATTATGAGTCAAAACTAGGTAAAGAAGCTTTTTGGGTAAGGGTCTTTATCACACCTGGGTGCAAGGGCAGGAAGTGTAGTTACTTGAGGAGGGGTCTGCTTTAGAGAGTAACTTTGCCTCTTATCTACACAGGAAAGAGCTGGCAATCTGTGGTTTTCTTGCTAGCTCAAGAATAGGCTTGTGACCACAGAGCTACAGAGTGCAGAAATGCATTTAGCTGCTTAAAGTTCACAACTAGGACAAAGATGGAGTCAGTCATGTCATGAGGTGAGGCCCATTACAATTGGAACTTTTCATTCTTTGTATCCCTGTTGCCAACAACAATGTTTGGCACAGACTAATTCTTAAATACTTTGGAATGAAAAGTTGCCTGTTTTTATCATCTCATGTTTTAATAACGAGTCACATAACTATGTTTATGCCAGTTATTACTCTAAGCCATATTCTCTTAAAAACGATAGATCGGGGCCGGCCCGGTGGTGCACTGGATAAGTGCGCTGCTTGGGAAGCGCAGCGGCGCTCCCGCCCGAGGGTTCGGATCCCACATACAGACCGGTTCCCGCTCACTGGCTGAGCGAGGCACGGGGGCAACACCGAGGGTTGCAATCCCATTGCCGGTCCCCGGTCCGGTACGGGGGCAACACTGAGGGTTGCGATCCATTGCCGGACACGGAAAAAGACAAAATAAATAAATAAATAAATAAATGATAGATCAATTTGTACTAGAAGCTATCCTTTTAACCCTAAAAGTATAGAATTATATTGCTTAAAAATAAAATATAATTTAACTATTAGAAAATTGCTTCCAACCTTTCTTTAATAAATCTACTTTGCAAAACAAATAATAAAACATGGGACTTGAGATGTTTCTGTATTCAGGAAAAATATTTTTTTAATCAGGAAAAAACTGCACAATTAATTATAAATTTCAAAATAGAAAAATATATTTATTCATATTTAAAACATTTCCTTTGCCTTTTCGGTTCTTCCTTAACCCTATTCTCATCTTCACATTTATTGTTGTAAAGTGGAGTTAAATCGAGGCTGGTGGCCCAACTTAGAAATTTGCTCCTGAGGTGATTATGCATGTGTTATATGTCCATATTTTCTTCCTCTAGAAATACATAATTAATGGTTTCATTGATGTGATAAAAATTACGAGCTTCGTAAAATGAATTTTGTAAGATTAAAGTCATTACATCTGTTCCTAAATTTGCAATAATATACTAAATCAAATTTCTTATCAGTATTATGAATTAAATACAAAAACATAGAGCAAGCATTTTCTGAAATTTTCACGGATAATTTTGAACTTAGCAATAATGGTTTTACTGCCAATACATTCATTAAAGCTTTAGTGAAAAGGGAACATCTTACCTTAGAAACATCCTACTTGGCCTCAAAATGTACTGTAAAATCTCAGTGTGCCTTTCTATCTCTTGGCAATTAAATTGATTATGTAAAAAACAACTTAAGGTTAAAAGAATTGAGCATGGAAGAAAACAAAGCAAAAGTATACTAGTTGGTCATATTGATTTGATTTTAGCATTGCCCTATATATCCTTAATTGCTTTTGAAAAATAAGTGAATTTAAATTTTCTCATTAGCAATTAAGCTTTGAGTTAAATAGTCAATGTTTTTATGAGGGCAAGCGTACAGTGGTTATTTTTATTATTTTAAAAATTTTTAAGCTGTATCCTTCCCTATAGTAAAGTATAAGAGATCAAAAAACAAGCTTCCAAATTCCCTAACAACTTTGGCATGATGAGCCAAACCACCTCATTAAAGTTTATATCTTCTTACTGATGGAAATATAGTTAAATGTGTTCATATAATTCTTCCTTTTAAATTCAAATTGTATATTTCATTTTTATTACATGCCTATTTTTATATAAAATTAATTGTATATCTTTTGGTACAAAATTAAGGGCAACTATGGTCAAGCACTAAAAATATGCTAGGCTAATTTATTTTTATTGTCCCTTAAAACTCAGTACTTGAAAAACATATAATTGACACTGAAAGATTAATAATAGATGCTATTTCAAATTATACTGGGAAATAGGCAAGAATAAAGAGATGAGCATGCTAACAACAGTCCTTAAGTGAGGTGACAACTACTCTCTGCTAGTTCTACCCTGTATCAGTCAAGAAGATTAACAAAATAAACTTACCAACACTAAATCCTACAATAACTGACATACACAACACACGTATATTTGTAAAACTAGTATGAATATTCCCTAATTATATGGACTAAGAAAATGGCAGTTTTACGTGAATGTTATTTGTAGTACAGAACGGTGAACTTCTGATTGTCAATTTTTGCCAGCCTTTATAAAATAATTGTGAAACTTACAAAATAATGACCTAGGCTCCCATTTATGTATGTATGTATGTATGTATGTATGTATGTATGTATGTATGTATGTATGTATGTATGTTTATTTTAACATTTAATTGTATATATTTTGGGGGCACAATGTGTTGTTTCAATACATGCATATACTGTACATTGTTTCACTTAGGATAGACAGCATAGCTTTGTACCCATTAGTCCCCATGTTTTTATCTATTACATTTCATCTATGATTTTGGAAGGAAATTCTTCATTTCTGCCTCTCTGATCTAGATTGTTAAGTTTCTCTTGAGTTATATGAGCTATTCCACATCTATTTCGTAATTTTCTTTTTGCTGAAGTTGACCAACATCAGTTTTCTTTGCTTGCAAGCAAAGATCCATAACCAATATACATTTGTGCTCTTTCTTATGCATTCTAATTAAGAGCACACATAGGTACAATTCTAAAGGCCACACACCCCAAGAACACAAATCTTATTTCATGCTAGAGCCACAAGAAGCACTGTACTGGACGTGAAACCTAGAACTGCAACAGATTCTGCAAGCCTTTTGTTTTGGGTATTTGGTGATTGCCTTTCAGCTCCAAACTCGCCAAACAATACTCTGCTTTCTGATGCATGGTTTGGGAATCTAAAAAGCTCATTTCTGCTTTGCTGGCTAGCTCCATATCAGTCCTTGTCAACAGAGGTTTACAGAAAGACTACTAGACCTAAGGAAGAAGAGACTTGCTCCTTTCTATTTGCTCTCTATGGTCTGCCTGTGTACATTCTGTACCTGTGGCTGTTACCTCACCAGTGCTGCTTCTCCTCAGTGGGGGAGGTTTCCTCCGGGAGCAGCAGCTGAATCCAGTTTTCAATTTTTCCTACACTCTCAGACCAGTCTTTTTGTAACCCTAGCTACCTCCTGAGATGCTAGAACCAGATGGCCAACATCAGCCCTTTTCATCCCAGCAAGTGGTCTGGATTATAGCCCCAGGACGCCTCTGCTCTGAGATCTGAGTCACACCAGTAACAGCCAAGCAGAATCTCCTCCTCAAAGGTTTAAATTTCATGTCTGAAGGGTCTCTCTTACATGCTTCCAATTTTTAATGATTTATTTTCTTCTATGTATTCCTCTAATCCAAGGTATGACAGCTGCTTCCTTCAAGTGGTACCTTTCTGACATCTTAGTGTTCTCTTAATGACTTTTCAGTTATTCAGTTACCTTTATGCCTAGTTAATAATACCTCATACAAAATTTGCTCTGTTCAACAAGTGAAGTGATTTATGTCTCCTGATTGGACATTGATTATATAATAAATGATGTCAGAAGTAACACTCTCAAAGATGGAATTTTGTATTAATTTTGTTGTGTCTTTGAGTTTGAATGCAGTACTGATCTCAACAATGGGAAATGGGGTGCTAGTAATTCATGTCATTCATTGGCCTCATGATTAATCATATCACCTGTGGTTGACTCTGAAAAAGTCCCTACTAAAGTAAGTTTTCTGGAAGCCAAGATACTGCTGCAGTTGACGATTGGGACAGTAATTACAGTTACAAATACTGTGTGTGGAGTGGATTCTTCTGAGTGCACTGTAGTGCTTACAGGAAGATGACAAGCTCATGTCTTTAAATTCTCCTCTCTGGTGATCATCAAATAATAAGAAAATGTCTATGGCAGCCATTTAAAAAATGTTTATTTCTTAATGCTGCAAGTTCAATATTGCTGATAATCAAACACAGAATTAAATTTTGTAGGTTACACAATTACAACATAAATTTAATCTATAGTCTCACCAAATCTCTCATGTGAGAAGGTTTAAGCATTGATTGGGAAGGAGTGAGAGGCTGAAACTAAGCTTGGGCTATCCTATCTGGTTGGATGCAGACAAAGCTAATAATCATATAATCTGAGTCACTCTGGGTTTTGTTACTCTGTGTCTGTGGCAGTTAGCCTTTCTTTGCTTGAAATGACCTCATCTGCCAAAGTTGTCTTGAAAGGAGATGCCCATTATCATCAAGACACATCCAATGACTCTTCACTTCCACTAGACCAGTAACTGTAGGAAGAGTTCGCCATGCTCCAGGGGGTTAAGTATAGGATCTTATCGGGGAGGAAATCACTTATACATCAAAATAATTAGAAGATTTTGTTAATTTGTATCAACAAAAGCCTGGAAAACGTGTAAAAGGTATTAAACCAAGGAGGATGGAATACAACAGAAGATCTGTCAACATTTATCGATATGGTACATTTATTAGAGATTCTAGATTTAATATGTTATTTTATGCATTTTGAAAGTACTTTATGATTTATTTGGTTGGTTGACACAAACTTACCATCAACCATGTCTTAAGTTAAGAAGATTTAAATGCCTGAACTTGCCTGGCCTAACATAGACAAAGGAATAAAGAAGCTTCTAGAGATAAAGATTTTGGAATAGGTTTGTCATATGTGACATACGCACCTTCCCTCCCCACTACATATTCCCTAGAAGTCCCAGAGGACACTGTTTTACATACGACATTGAGAAATACATTAGTGAGGAGAGTGATAACCTCCTTGAAGAGCTCTCTGAAGCTTTCCTCTGGAGACTAATTATAATAAAGGAAATGCCATTGATATTGGCTCCCTGATTGATAAGATCCTAGAGTAGCAAAGACCATGTAGCAACATTTAACTATTGTCTCTGTCAGTTAGTGACAAGAAAAAGCCACATCAATAATTTGCACAGGAAAATATAGTTGAAAGAATTATTAACTACTAAGGGGTAAAGAGAATGTTAAGAAATACAGAAATGGAAGATGCGGGGAGCATGCAGGCTAGCAAACAGCGAAATTTGCTAGGGAGCTATACACTTCGGACCCTGATGAGACATGCTGGAAAAGTCACTGGCAGTGGTGTCACTGAAACTGGCTCAGAAGCTGTCCTCTGGGGTGTCGGCTGAACCTGCTGGGAAGCCATCTGTTATGGTCCTATGAGACTCACTGGGAAGCTGGCTGGAATACTAGAGCTCACTGGGAAACTACTAATGTGGGTGAAGATGTAGTATTGGTACTTCTAGGTAAAGGCAAATTGCTTTAGTCCTTTTAAATTGAAATTGTGGTATATATACACCATGGAATACTACTCTGCCATAAATAGAATGAAATTCTCCCATTTTCAACAACATGGATGAGCCTGGAGAAACTTATGTTGAGTGAAATAAGCAAAGCACAGAGGGATAAATACCGCATGTGCTCACTCATATGTGGGAGCAAAGAGGGAAAAAGGGAAGGAAAGAAAGACCCCTTACAGAGGGAGGGAACATTCCTTGGACTACAAAGTGGCATTGGGGGGGGAAAGGGGAAGGGGGAGGGAGGTTGGGGGATAATTGGGTGGGGGACACAGGGTACAAAAGCAATTTCTGGTAATGGGTATGCTCCCAGTATGAATCTGGCTCTCACATCATGGACACAAGGGGTGACAATTAGCTTTGTATCTCATGAATATTCATGATAAAAAAAAGAAAAAAATTCTGTTGTGATAACTATTCTTTCGCAAAGTTAGGCCCTAATACTGTTTCTTGGAATCAATTTTCTAAATAAGAATCCAAGATCATAGTGCAAACACAAACTTTAGGTTTAGATTTGAAATGAATAAAAATATAACCAAATACTTTATTAAAAAAATAATAAAAATAATAAAATAAAATAAAAATCTCGTACAGGGAGAAGCACACTGGAGAAAACTTCCTGGGAAGATTAAATGAATTATAAACCACAAGAGAAAATCCATTAACATGAATGAAACAGTATAGCTCTAACAATGTTAATAACCTCATATCTAAGCAATAATGATAATGAAATGATTTGGAAATGACTTTAACATAGAATGTTTAAAATTTCTATAGCTATAATAGTAAGAATTGTCCCCATTTGTAAAATCAAGCTGTAAATTTAAATTTTATTTTTCTTAATGAAAAGGGTTAAAAAATAATTTTTAGCATAAGCCATAAAAAATTTAAAAATATATTTTTAAAGTATAGACTTCTATAAAAATTAAGCTCGTATAAATAAAATATATAGTCCAAATATCAAAAAAATTATTAGATGAATTTAAAGTCACCAGGAAAAAATCAGAGAAGTAGTAATTGAATTGGAAGATAGAACCTAGAAAACTTGCATTAATATACCACAAAGAGACAGAAAATCTGAAAGAAAAATGAGGATACATGGAAGATTAATTAAGAAGCTCGTTTTATATCTAACATTTCAGAAGAAGAAAATGGGAATAAAGTTAAATAGACAATATTCAGGGGGTTTCTGGCTAAGAGTTGTCCATGCTGAAATATCATTTATGGGCATGCTGCCAGTATGAATATGGCCTTCACATCTTGGGCATGAGGGGTGACAATCAGCTTTGTATATCATGAATATTCATAACCAATGAAAAGAAGCCAAAAAATAAAGCAATAAATTGCTATGAAAAAAAGACATTAGCTAGGTCAATAGCTCAATATCAGGGACTGTGTTGATTTGTTCCAGTAAAGATACTACATATGGGATAGGTGCTGCAGTTGAAGTCACCATGTGATTATGTTTGCAATAGCCCAGTCATTATCTAAGGTCCATCTGACTTCTGTACAGGCCAAGCTGGTGGGTTAAATGGGATGTGATATTACTCTCTTGGTGGGGAGGACATACATTCTAGGTGCTTCCATTAAGCTTTTGCCATGTGGGTTGGGAAGTGATGTGGATGATTCTCCATTATGATAACTTAAATACAGTCTTTAGTCTTTAGACCATTTTCTGTTGCACAGAGCAAGCAATACCCTAGTAGGCTGCCCATTGGTTACATTTATAGGGATACCAAGATAAAATAGCCACCACCAAATATTCCTATAGGCCAAGGCATTTTCATCAATAGTATATCCCTGCTTCCTTTTGTGGCAATACTCCCATCTCATCATTGACAATTATGTGCTACAACTTTGCTTTCGCTATTCTGCAATTTCTTCATCCCCACTAACATCAGAGAACCCATCTCAATGATAGTATCTGCTGTCATCCATATCTAGTGTTACAGGAGAGAAGCCAGAGATCATTTCAAGGATGCAGGGATTCCCTCAGTAATTTTCAGCACATTAATGTAGGTAGTGTCTTTAGATGCTTTCAGAGGATGTAACTGGGGAGTAGATGTCCAGGTTGCACTGATGAATTCACTCCAACAGTCCTATCTCTTGAAACATTGGATTCCTTCCTTTATATCATACTAGTCCTGACATCTCAACCTTGTTAAATGTTGGACTCTGCTGAGTTCAACTTTCATCATTCCAAACCAAGTGAACTGTTAAAGCACTTTCAGTTTATAAGCTAACACATTAAATCAACACTAAGTATACCTAATTAATAAATTTGGCTTGATCTAGTGCTATATATCCCTACCTCCTTGCATTAATGCTCTTAGAATGTACTTTCACATATACTCCCAACATTTCTGCTGACATATATACACCTTGTAATTCTTTTTGTGAGTAATGAATATAAATAAATATATATAATATAAATATAAAACTATATATGTATTTGCATATGGATATACTTCATGTATATACATATGAGGGTACTTCAAAAAATATGTGGAAAAATAGAATTGAAATATAATATGAACCATTCCATGAACTTTTTGATGTACCCTCGTATATACATATACTCATGTATATAAAAGTAAATCTATCTATCTGTCTATATGTATGTATCTTGTAATTAATTTGATGGGTAAGCTGTTTCCTTCTGGGTCATAATATATACCTGATCTCCAAGAGCAGGCTCAGGTTTTACCTTAGCTATGGGTCTAATGATAACAAGGGGTAGTTGTGATGGTTCTTGGGGAGAATGGACTTACTCCTGCAAGGCATCTGCTCAAGGTTATGATATTACAGGGGTTTCAAGAAAAGTTGGCTCAGATCCTCTGACACAGGAGAGCAAGCTATTTGTACTAGAAATGGAAGCTCAAAGTGATGTGGGCATTTAAGCTTCTTAGTTTCATTTGGGTCCAAATGGATATCCCCATTTAAATTTTTAGGGTCCCATTTTTTTCCATTTATTACCTTAATATTCACATAAAAAACATGGTGAGACTCTGACTTCAACCCACTCAATTTAATTGTTCATTTTATTTTCTGCAACAACAGCCCTGTTGCTGTTGGATCCACCACCGGCTGACCCAAACAGCCCTTGCCTTGCTAACAGTCTCTCCCTTGGTGTCCCTTCAGGTGGGCGGGTGGATTGCCCAGATTCCTCTTTCCTCAGTCCCTGTTGAGAGGAGACAGAGGAAGAGAGCCGTGAAGAGAGGTGAGCACAGCTGCCAGCCCCAACCAGCCCGTTAAAGAACACTCAGGCGTGGCGGCGGGTTCTGTAGAGCAGTTCCGTTTATTATCACACAAGCACTTGCTTTTATAGGCGGATGGGGAGGGGAGGTTTTAACATACTCCAATCAGCTTAAAGGTTAAGAGAGCATGCATCCTGTCTCAAGGCCTAGCTATTGCAATCATGCAGTGTCCACGAGCGTGGAAGCACATATTTGGCCAATAAGGGTTAGGGCAAGGTTCCCGCAGACACTCCCACCCTACTTCCTCCCGGCACCATCTTAGGCTGCCACGTTAATACGCCCTTGTGGGCCCATAATGGCGCCTCTTGTAATGTCACTTAAGGTGGCATTAGTTTTTAAGGCCTGACATGTTGCTACAAAAAAATAAGGGATTCTGTTAAGGCTGTCACAGAAACTCCCTGGTTCTCCAATCACAACTTGAGCCGAGAGTTTAATTACCTAAGTTATCATTTTTTTTTATTTGTAAGTGCTCAGTGCACTCAGGAAATTCCATTCACACCACAAGTCTGGTTGTCATTTACTGCCTTAACAGTCAAGTGCAGCAGTCACTTTGGCTTCCAGGGCAGTTGCTTCATTAAAATCAACCACAGGTGATAGACTGGTTAATTGTCATACCAGTGCATGCCATGGAATATTATCATTCTGTTTTCCATTTACAGAAAGCTCAGCATTGTACTCAAGACCAATGGCACAACCAAACCAATCTTCAAATCCAATCTTTGCACATCTATTTTCTAGACCACTCCTAATACTACTTCTTTATTAGTCAAGGTCCAGTTAGTAGGCAGAAATCACACAATAATTTGAACAGAGAAATTCTAATATAAAGAACACAATAAATAGTAGTCTTTAGTAGGGTTTAACTACTAAGAGGCTAGGATAACTCAGAAGAATGAAGAAATAGCAGACACAAAGAGCAGCCACTACCTCAAAGGCTGAGGCAGAGTAACAAACAAAGAAACAAATTTGGAAGATGATCTCCATTAGGCTGAAATTCAGACATCATTGGAGAAAGATTAACTGAGGTCCACTGGATGGTGGATAAGCTCAGTGAGATGGTACAGGATAAAGTTGGCAAGAAGAAAACCACTTGCTGAAGTATAGAGAAAACTTACTAGGAAACTGGCCACTGGAGTTTTTCTGAGACTCACTGGGAAGCTGGTGCAGAGATCCTGCCAAAATCCATAAGGAATTCTCCCATTATTTTACTTACAAAATTCAATGGGAAGCCATCGGGGTTACTGGCCAAAGTCACTAGGAAACCACTTTCAGAGTTTGCGTGGAAAATGGCTGGGAAGTAAACATCACAGGTGTTGCATACACCACTGGCTGCTATGTATCACAAAAGCAAGCAGGAGAGAGCTCACTGCCACCAGGAAGGCCCTTCCTTCTGCTGTTTCATGCACCCACTACTTATGATGCTTATGAGCTTAACATTGTGCCAGCTGACAAAGAAGAAATATTTACAGGGTCCAGTTTCAGTGTAACTAAATCAGGGAAAAAATGAATGAATGGATTATCTAAGAAGTAATTAATTAATGACTGGCAATTAGTCAGATAAAGAACCTCAACCAGCTGAGGTCCTGGCTGAAGGCAAAGGAAACGTAGGATGGGCAATGGAAAAATAAGTTATAAATATCAGCTATGGCCCCACTTCTAGTTACAGAAATGAGGATTGCTACAGCTATATATAATTTCTTTCTTTTTTCCTTGGAGTGTGTATCTGTTTGTGCATGAGTGTGTGTATATACATTTGTGTGTGTATGTGTACATATATATGTGTATGTGTGCTATACATATATTTGTATAAATTAGTTTTCCTTCTTTTTCTACCTCCTCCCTTAATATACTTTGTTGAAGATTAACAATACAATTTAGTCATTAGTTAACAGGATATTCAGATTGAACTGTGACTGAATTTGGGGAGTAATTAAGATAACCTAAAGGGAACAGTATTACTGTTTCCAGAGGTGGACTCAGTAAGTGTTGGAAGTTTGTAATCCTCATTTTAAGGGGAGGATGAGAATGCCTTTATTTGTATGAAAACTAGTTTCATCCTGCTAAGTGGAAACTAGAGTTGCTTTTGATGCTTTATGGAAGTTCAAATATGTGCGGAAGGAGGTGTAAGGATGCTGAGTAGCCAAAAATGTAAACTGCCAGTTATTAAGCTATCATCTCTCAGCTCCAAACCCATCCTTCTAGTCTTTGTTTGGTGATGCATATTTATGCGTTGCCAGCTGGCTCTGAAGGTTCTGCCAAGGCTGGAGTAAGAAGGCGGCATTTATTCCTGTTTGCTTCCTTTGGGCTTCCTGTTTCCTCACCCAGCAGAGGTAGCTTCTTCCCAAAGCAGCAGCTGAATTTTGTTTGCAAATTTTTTAAAACTTGTAGAAAAGCCTCATCATGCCCCTCTCAGAGACACCAGCACCAGCCAGCTGGCATCCCCTCTTAATATGTCTGAATTTTATCTCCCTGGGGCCCCTCCTCCAGCTTTTGCACTTTTAATAATCCCGTCCTCTTTGCTTTGTTTTTGTACTTGTTGCAGGCATAGCCTAAGGTGACTCCAATAAGTCAGGACCTTCTATATTCCCCTCTCATTGAGTACAGCCAAAAACTGTGACTTGCATTTAACCACCAGAATATGGGAATGGTGAAGGCAGATTCAATTAAGGTCCCAAATCAGTTGAATTTGAGTACATCAAAAGGAAAATTATCCTGGGTAAGCCTGACTTAATCAGGTGAAAGTGCTTGAAAAATAGGCCTGAGGCCCTGGGTGAGGTCAGAGACATGATCTGCTGGCTTTGAAGAAGCAAACAACCATGTTGCAAACTGCCTGTGGAGAAGGGGCGGCCTCAGTCCTTCAGTGGCAAGAGACTGAATTCTGAATTCTGAACCTGAGTGAGCTTGGGAGAGTTCCAGAGGAGAAGTCCATCCAATAGCCCCTTGATTGCAGCTTTGCAAGAACCTGAGCAGAGGATTCAGTTAAGCTATGCCCACTCCTGACTCACAGAAATCATGAGATAATAAATGTGTGTGGTTTTAAGCTACCAAATTTGTGGTAATTTGTTGCACAGCAGTGGAAAGCAAATGCATATTCCTAGGTTTGGTAACTACATTCATGGTAACTATACTCATCAGTTGCTACCTTTGGGATATTTTAATGTGCCCTTCTTAACTTTTTCTATTGCCTTACTAACAAATTTATACCTAGCTAACTATTCCTTATATGAGATTTTCCCTCTCAATTACTGGTATTATTTCTGTCTCCTGACTGGATTGTCTGATAACAGGATTCCTTACTAATTCAAGTAGAATTCCAGTAATTTTTCATGCATAGCATGTATAACATGTGCTGACTGTCCTATAACAGAAATTTGAACTAAGAATGTTCTACTTATCATTTTTATAGAATTATAGTAAATATTAATTTATGTTTTATGTGCTACAGACATATTCTTACATGCATATATATGGACAGATTCCCTATCAATAGAGTCTGCAAGCATATTCAGAGCTCAGTGTTGAAAAGAAATAACTAGTTTCAAAAGAATGTAACTCAGCTCTTATAGAAATGTCTTTGTCGTATGTTCATGTGTTAATATGTCAAAATTAAGTTAAAATTTTACATATGATAAATATTAATGTAAATAAATTTACTCTAATTATTCTTAATCAAATAATTTTGTAACAATAACTTCCTGTGTCCATGAGTTTTGCCCAGAAGTTAAGAATTAGTAAAGAGAACAAAAGAAGGAAATATTGACATAGTTTGATTCTACTTCCAAAATAAGCAACAATTCTGAGTTGTTTTAGACAAATTTCTCCATGAATGCTACATTTGATTCTCTGTGTTTCAGTGTAATTTTAGTATATAACACAGGTAGAAAGAAATGGAACTCAAAGTGGCATGCTGTCTAAAGTGCCCTAAATTTATTTTTCTCCCCACTCTGGTCACTAATAGTTTATCACTTTTAGAAGTCAGGTTAGATTGCACCCACTCTACTATCCCTCTGTAATAATATACCAATTTTCTCCTTTTGATTTGGATTTTACAAAGAAGCGAAAATAATTAACGGAGAGGGGTTTAGTCCCTGTGGAATTAAGAATACATACACAGAAGAATCCTCCTATGTTACTGTGGCTCTGCTTGACTTTTCCCCAACCTGACTGCTCTTTTCCTGATCAGCATCTTGTGTATTCTGCCTCTGGATATGAGCTACACAAATATGAGCTCTTTTAATATTAACTGGTTACTGCTCCAGTTTGAAATAGAACATTTGTTATAAAAGCAATTACTAGGAGATGTGGCTGACACTCAAAACATCCTTTCCACTCCAGATGATTAATGTAATCTATCCCTCTCACCAGTGATTGGTTTAGGAAAGCACCTAGAAGCCACTTACGGTAAAATAGATGAAGAAAATAATTCACTTGAGGTCTTCTGGGAAAAGTTTTTTTTTTTTCCCTCCCTCTAATCCAACCATAAGAAGAGACAGCAGTTGCATTGAATAAGAAGGCTAAAACAGCTGGTTATGTTTCTACCAGTCTGAGAATGAAGCCAATACCAAAGACCACACAACAAAGACATGCAACCATGAGAGAGGCTCAGGCACCTGCAGTGGAGGAGTCTGGGAAATTGTCCTCTAGAGGACATTGTGGAATTCATCTAATTAATTATCTCAATTGACCTGTATCCAAGGAGGGCATCTGAAATTACAGGCTGCAAACTATGCATAATTTAGTGATGCCTCTTTTCCTTAACTCTTCTTAGACATTAAAGTGTCAAGGAGAGGGAATTCTCTTAACAAGAGTTTCCTTTTGTAAGGGAGATTGTGCACAATTTAGCTGTCCGCCTTTAATTTCTTTTATTTCCTCTGTTCCTCCTCCACCTCACCTGTACTTTGCATTAGGTAGTTTTTCAAACACGCAAGACTTTAACATTATAAGTTTAACCAAACATAAAAAAAATATTATTTATATTTGTTTTACTCTGAGATCTTAGTTCATTTTTTTCCCAAATGAAATAAAAAACACTGTCTACAAGCTGTAGCAAAGGAGGCTGCTACTTTTGCTGTTTCGCAAGACTTTAACATTATAAGTTTAACCAAACATAAAAAAAAATATTATTTATATTTGTTTTACTCTGAGATCTTAGTTCATTTTTTTCTCAAATGAAATAAAAAACACTGTCTACAAGCTGTAGCAAAGGAGGCTGCTACTTTTGCTGTTTTAAAAGTGGTGTTTAGTTCTTTATTGACTTTATTTTTGAATTCTGTTTTTTTTTTTTTATGAATGATGTAAAGTTGCTTTTGTATCCATAAAGGCAGCATAACATAATAGCACGGATAATGAACTCTGGAGCTAGATTGCTCAAGTTTGAATCCTAGAACTATTGCTTGCTAGATGTGCGCCTGTACAATCTATTTACACTCCTTTCTTCTTGGTTTCCTCATCTGTAAATTCTGCAAACTCAGATATAATCACACCAATGTCATAGGGTTGAGCAACAAATTTAAATCACTACTTGGCATATGGTGTTGGCTATTACTGTTATAATGAACATCTGCTGTCATGGCATTTACCCTACCTTATCTTCAAGCTTTTATTGAAAGAAGGAAGGTTTCTTTAATTTCATGGGACTCATAAAAAAAGTATATGGTGATTTCTTTTTCATGAAGTAATTATCTGAGATATTTTGTTTCCTTTAACTAATTTTATATTATCTGCATAAAAGTATCTCCTTATAATTACTAATTTTTAATGAAGTTATCTTAATTCCTCCTAGTCATTATCATTAAAAGTAAATGTGGGTCAGGGTATAGCTTTGGGGAACAACATTTATTTCTATTTTTGTATAGCTTTTCAGTAAATGTTATGATAGCCACTGTACCTTCTGGGTTGGACCATGTTTTTATTCATTGATCTGTTTTCTCCTCTTCAATTTGAACAGGAGGTCTCACCAACTGACAGTAAAGCCCACTGTGTGGTAGAATTTTCTGTGTTGTTTAGCATTTATTTTTTTAATTTCTCTTGACTTGCATTTCTCCTGACTGTTTGCTAGCAAACTGCATATTTACATGGTTCTCATTCAGCTCATCTGCTGACCTTTAGTATAAAAGAGGATTAAGGGACACTTGGATTATGTCCTTTTCATTTGCACATACAATTTAACACTTTTCAAAGTAAGGGATGCTGGTTTTTGCCTACTTTGGAAATATTTGTATATCATGGGTGGATAACATAGGGTTAGCTCTATCTATCTATATATATCCATTGATCCTCCCTGGAATCAGTCCAAATATCACTTTATATGGTGACAAAAAATTTATTATTTATGGTTTGAATTGTAATGGTTTCTTTTGTTTCAGCCTCCTTTTCTCCTTCCCTTCCTCTTTCACTCCTTTCTCTCTCCTCTCTCCTCTCTCCTCTCTCTTCTCTCTCTCTCTCTCTTCTCTCTCTCTCTCTCTCTCTCTCTCTCTCTCTTTTCTCTCTCTCTCTCTCTCTCTCTCTCATCTCTCTCTCTCTCGGCATTATGGGTTGAATTAT
>NW_007732830.1:123449-123869 GCF_000696425.1 Galeopterus variegatus
TAAGTCCTAGAGATATACTGTAAAGCATAGTACCTGTACTTAATAAAACTGTATTATATCCTGAAAAATTTGCTAAGAGGATAGATCTTATGTTGAGTGTTCTTATCACAGAACAACAATAATAGTAATATAGAGGGCAGAAAGAAACTTATGGAACTGTTAGATTTGTTTATGGCATAGACTGTGGTGATGGTTTCATTAATGTATACCTCTCTCCAAACTCATCAAGTTGTACACATTAAATATATACAGCTTTTTGAATGTAAGTCATACCTCAACAATGTGCTTAAAACAACAGCAAAAAATGTTTTTAATCATCTCTAACTATAATTACTTGGGTTCTTAAAATTAAAAATATAAAAATACATTTTTATGATAGTATCAATATTTTTGCTTATTCTATAATTTGCAACTTTACTA
>NW_007732831.1:0-17533 GCF_000696425.1 Galeopterus variegatus
TCTGCCACTATTTTGTTGAATATGTTTTCAATGCAATCTCCTTTTTCCTCCCCTTCTGGATTACCCATGACTCAGATATTTGAGCGTTTAAGGTTGTCTAATATCCCACTCAGGTTTCTTTCAATATCTTTGATACTTTTTTCTTTTTTCTTTTCTGCTTGTGTTATTTCAAAAAGCCCGTCTTCAAGTTCAGAGGTTCTCTCTTCAACTTCGACAAGCCTGCTGGTTAAACTCTACATTGTGTTTTTTATTTCGCTGAATAACTTCTTCAGTTCAGTAAGTTCCACTACATTTTTTTTAGGACATTGATTTCCTTGTACATTTCCTCTTCCAGGTCCTGTATACTTTTCCTCATTTCATCATGCTGTCTAGATGAGTTTTCTTGTATCTCATTCAGTTTCTTTAGAATTATCAGTCAAAATTCCTTGTCATTCATTTCAAGGGCTTCTTGTTCTATAGGATCTTGACTTTGAGATTTATTAACTTTTGGTGGTGTACTTTCTTGGTTTTTTGTATTTCTGGTATCTTTTTTTTTGATGTTTATTCATTTTGGCAGGGGTTTCACAGTGCACAGGTTTGATCCTATTAGCCAACTAAGGTATGGTTGTGTTTGTCAATTTGGTATGGCTACCTCTGTGACTGCTCAGTTGGCCTCTAATGTCTTGTGTGTGTGGTTGCCTTGGGTCTTGGGCCCCTCCGGTGAGCCACCTCTCTGGTCAGCTTGGACTCTGCTGGGCTGCTATATCACAGAGCAGTATCACAGGGTGTGTGGTCTCTTTTGAGCTTCCACTTCCCACGTAGGAGTTCTCCCTGTTCCGTGTGTTCTGGCCCTGCCTGCTGGATCACACCCTGGTGGTCCGCAGGGTGTGTGTTTTCTGCTGAGTCTCCTCCTCCCTAACCGGCCACCTCCCTGCTCTGTGTGCTCTTGACTGGGCTGGGGCGTGTCTTCTGCAACCCTCATCTATCAGCCAGGCCTTCAAGCCCCTGCTTGGCACTGCCCCGCCCAGGAGGTCTTTCAGGTTTCTACTAGTTGTAGACAACGGGTCACTCTGGGTGGCTTTGCAACACTGTATAGGGCTTTCTCGGGACTAATCACCTTCCTCCTGTTATTGCAGTTATCTGTGTGCTTGTCTTATCTTCCACACCAGAGCGTGAGCTCCTCAGGGGAGGAGCCTGCAGCACACAGTTCCTCTTTGAATCCCCCCGGCACAGACTGACTCCGGCGCCTTCCTGCAGTCAGCTCTCCAGCAGGTTCAAGCGAGCTTGGGAGCACTCCGATCACACTTTTCCTAATCAGAAATCAGTTAGGTGTTTTTCCGAACTGATGGCCACAGAGATGGTATCTGCCTCCTTGTAACAGGAAGTTTACCAGGGGTGGAGCCCAGGGTGAGCTGGAGTGATAATCTGTCTGGCCTGCTCTTCCCTGACCTCCTGACGCTGGCCAGTTCTCCCCCCACCACTAGCCTTGCCAGAGAACCGTGGGGGGAATGGGATGGGAGGCTGGCCCACAGGCCCCGGGAGGCCCCGTGCCATGTGAGGAGGGCAGGCCTGGCTGAGCCAGCCTGCTCCACCCCCACCTGAGAAAATGGAGGCAGCCCTGGGCCATTGACTGGCCCAGTGGGGTAGGTGGAAGCCAGACAGGCGTCTGCCCCACAAGGAGGGCCAGGCTGGGGGTCACTCACAGAGCTGAGCCTGCTGAGCAGCTCCCTCTCTGTTTCCGTGTTGTTGCCATCTCAGTTCTCAGCCATTGCTGCCTCAGGCTGCTCACTAGGTCCCGCAGTGCGTCTCGGGTGCTCCCAGGAATCCTCTTTTATGCCAGCCCTAAACCTCGAGTCTGTAGTTGCTTTTTTATAGTTGTAGATTAGTTGATCAAAGACATTCATTTTTTGTTGCTCTTGTAAATGCAAGTAGCACTCTGGCAGCACAGCTCACACCTCTCAGGCTCACGCCATATTCTGGCACCCCTGCTCCTGACCCGTCACCATCTTGACTCCCAAACAGTCCCTATTTGCAGAGGACATGATACTATAAAGAGAAAACCCTGAAGACTCTAATAAAAAACTTCTAGAGATAGTTAATAATTCCAGTAACCCTGCAGGATGCAAAATAAATGACCCAGAATCCCTTGCATTTATTTTCTCCAATAATGAGCTAACAAAAAGAGAAAACAAGAAAGTAAGCCCATTTCCAACAGTCAAAAAATAAAATAAAATACCCAGGAATCAATTTAACCAAGATGAAAGATCTCTACAATGAGAACTACAAACCACTATAGAAAAAATTAAAGAAGATGCAAAAAGATGGAAAGACATTCCGTGCTATTGGACTGGAAGAATTAACATTGTGAAACTGCCTGTACTACCCAAAGCAATCCCCATCAAAATATCAATGACATTCTTCACAGAAATGGAAAAAGTACTCTCAACATTCATATGGAACAGCAAAAAAACCTGAATAGCAAAATTAATTTTAAGCAAAAACAGAGGCATAACACTACCTGACTTCAAATAATACTGCAAAGCTATTGTAACCAAAACAGCATGGTACTGGCATAAAAATAGGCACTCAGATCAGTGGAGCAGAATAGAGAGCCCAGAAATCATCCCACAGGCATGCAGCTATCTGATATTTGACAAAGGCAACAAAAACATACATTCGGGAAAAGATTGCCTCTTCAATAAGTGGTGCTGGGAAAACTGACTATCCATATGCAGAAGAATGAAACTAGACATGTACCTTTCACCATATATTAAAATCAACTCAAAATGGATTAAAGACTTAAGTATAAGACCTGAAACTGTAAAATTCCTAAGGGAAAATAGAGTTGAAACACTTCAGGAACTCGGTCTTGGCACAGACTTTATGAACATGAGCCTAAAAGCACAAGCAACTAAAGAAAAAATAAACAAATGAGACTATATCAAACTAAAAAGCTTCTGCACAGCAAAGAAAACAATCAACAGACTGAAATGACAACCTACAGAGCGGAAAAAAATTTTGCTAACTATTCATCTGTTAAGGGATTAATACCCATAATATACAAGGACCTCAAGCAATTACACAGTAAGAAAACAAATAACCCAATTAAAAAATGAGCAAAGGAACTGAATAGAAAATTTTCAAAGGCATACAAATGGCCAACAGGTTCATGAACAAATGCTCAACATCACTAGTCATCAGAGAAATGCAAATTAAAACCACATTGAGATATCATCTCACCCCAGTTAGATTGGCTATAATCAAAAAGACAGAGAATAAGAAATGCTGGTGAGGGTGTGGTGAGAAGGGAACACTCCTACACTGTTGGTGGGACTGTAAATTCATACAAACACTATGGAAAAGTGTACAGAGGTTTCTCAAACAACTACAGGTATATCTTCCACATGATCCAGCAATCCCACTTCTGGGAATATACCCAAAGGAATGGAAATCATCATGCCAAAGGGATACCTGTACTCCCATGTTCATCACAGCTCTATTCATAATAGCCAAGATATGGAACAAAACTAAATGTCCATCGATGGACAATTGGATAAGGAAAATATGGTATATATAAACCATGGAATACTGTTCTGCCATAAAAATGAATGAAATTCTCCCATTTGCAACAACATGGACGAGCCTGGAGAAACTTATGTTGAGTGAAATAAGCAAAGTACAAAGGGATAAATACCATATGTACTCACTCATAAGTGGGAGATAAGAGAGAAATAAGGAAGGAAAGACAGAGCACAGTGGTGGGTTGGACTTGCAGATGGAGAGAACATACCTAGAGATAAAATGTGAAGTGGGGAAAGGCAGATGGGGAGGGAGATCAGAGATAATTGGGGGGTTAATTGGGTGGGGGACACAGGGTATAATCACAATTTGTGGTATGGGTATGCTGCCAGTATGGATCTGTCCATGACATCTTAGGCACAAGTGGTGACAATTTGCTTTGTACCCCCTGAATATTCATAACCAATATTAAAAAAAAACAGATAAAGAACATTTCCATCATCACAAAATGTTCTATCAGACAGTGCTGATTTAAAGGGTTTATAAAAATATAACAAATCTTTTCAAAAACAAATAAATAAATAAATAAATAAACATTGTTGTTGCATTATCTTTGTCCTCACACAGATTTGCCACCTCTCTCCCCTGGGTGATGGAGATGCAAAGGATTACTCGAAGCCCATTTCCTCTGAGCAGTGAGTTAACTTCCCAGAACCCTCAAGAGAGAGGCATTCCTCCTTTGGGAAATTAACCACAAGCTGGGGTTCTCTCTCTGTATTTATTCTCCAGACCAGGAAGTTACAGAAAATGAACATAAGTGGAGTCATGGCTAAGTATAGCTTAACAATAGAAGCTGGTTACATCAGTGAAATAACAAAGTGACATTCCATAATGCAATTTGCAAAAGGTTAAGTCGATCTACCAACAAAGCTTGTTCTGAGCAAACATTTTCTTTCCTTACAGTAATTTCCTTAGTTTGTTTACATAACCATCAAGTAACTTGTCTGTCCTTGAGCCAGCAACTTTGCTGTGTTACAACTCTATATCTATATCAGAGACTTTAGCCTGGGAAAAGTTTCCTATCTTTTACAAGCTTAACATTTCTATTTGTAATTTTTAAAAGTGAGGTAAAACCTGAAACTACAGGGCTTTGGGAACTAGGCCCTGTGAAATACATTTGCTTTATAAATGTTGGTATACTCCACGCATTGTTTTTTATCCATTTTTTTCTAGTTCTTCTTACTTGTAGTATTAAGCTAAAAGCTACCTAGTCTGTCATTTTGTTTCTACTGTCTCTCAGATTAATACTTAATCATTATTAATTATTTTTTTCAATCAATGCTTATTATAATTATGTATATGGGTGCCCTTGTTTTTGCACATGATCACTCTTTAAAACATTTTTGAAATATTTTGTACCTTAATGCAATAAGGAATGAAAAGCAACAGAAAGCATAAATTTATGGATAAATCTAAATAAATACAGCCTGCATAGCACAATAGTAATGTCTTAGATGGCTTTAAATATAAACAGCTTTAAAATTCACAATAAGAACAACATTAAAGCAGGGGAGGAATAAAAGGAGTTAAAGTTTTATAAGGTCCTTGCAATATGCAGGAAGCTGTAAAATTACTAATTTATATTAGAGTTTGAAAAGTTATGGATGCAGATTGTAAACTGTCAAGTAATACTAAATGAAGGCATTCTAATAAACTAACAGAAGGCAAAAATGGGATATTAAAAGCAATTACATAAAGGAAAGCATGCAAGAAAAGCAAAGGGAACACACAACAATGACAAATAGAAGACAAAGAATATAATGGTAAGTTTAATACTAAATATATCAGTAATCACATTAAGTATCTGTGTACTAAATACTCCAATTAAATGAAAAGAATCACTCTAAGCTACTTACCAGAAACAGCTTAAATGGAAGAATACAGGTAGGTTGAATGTAAAAGAGTAGAGGGATAAAGTATCCAAACATGAACCAAAATAAAGGCGAAATAATTATGCTAATATAACTAGAGAAAAAGAAGAACAATTCATGATGATAAAATATTTAATTTACCAGGAGGATCTATGCATCTAATCAGATATGTAAAAACAAGCATTAACATGAACACAAGGAGCAATAAACTAATCTATTGCTATGGCAAGGAATGTAAACACACCTCTGTTAGTAACTGATAGAACAAACAAAAAGAAAATCAGGAAACATGGAAAATTAAAACACATAATTCATGGCTTGATTTAATTGACATATAGAAAATTCAGCACCCAACATTTGCACATTACACGTTATTTTCAAGTGCAACACTGACCATATACTGGGGTATAAAGTAAGACAATGAATTTCAAAGGACTGAATGGCACTGAGTACATTCTTTGAACTAAAAAGAATTAAGCTAGAAATCAGTAACAGAAAGTTTAACCAAAAACATTCTCAAATGTTTGGAAATTAAGCAATCTAATTCTAAATAACACATGGATTTTGGAAGAAGTTACAATAGATATTAGGGAATAATTTGAACTGAATGATAATAAAAATACTGTATATAAAACTTGTGGGATGTGACTAAAGCCATGTTCAAAGTAAAATACATTAGAAAAGAAGCAAAACTGCCAATCAACGATCTAAATATCTTTCTCCAGATCTAGAAAAGATAAACATCACAATAAACCCAAAGAAAGGAAATAATAAAGAGCAGAAATTATTGAAATTGAGGCAAATGTTCAATAAAGAAGAACAAAGTTATCAGATGTTTGGTTTTCTTGCAGTATTATTTATTTATTTTATTGAAACATAATTGATTACATATTTGTGGGGTACAGAGTTGAATACTAATACCTGTGCACAATATGTGATGATCAAATCAGAATAATTAGTATATGCATCATTACAAAATGTAATCACTCTTTGTGTCCATTAACCAATTTCTCAATAACCCCCCTTCCCTCCTTTCCCACCTCTGATAACCACAGTTCTGTTCTCTCATAAGGTGGTCTTTTGAAAAGACAAACAACATAGATAAATCCCTGGCAAAATGAATGAAGAAAAAAGCGTGAAACTATAAATAATAAACATAACAAATACTCAAGGGAACATGACTGTAAAATTTCAGATAATGAGAGAATATTATGAACAACTTACTGGGCAATAAATAGAAAATCTAAATAAATGAATATGTACTAAAAATTTAATTCAGAATTAAAAACCTTCCCACAAAGAAATTTCCATGCCCAGGTGATCTGTTCAAAGATGTAAGGAAGAAACAATACTGATCTAATAAAAATTCTTTCAGAGAATGGGGACAAAAAAAATTGCTCAAGTAATTATGAGACTTTTATAACCTTGGGACCATGTGACAAAGAACTTTCAAGAAAGGAAAATTGCACAAAAATCTCATACAAAATTCTTAAATAAGATATTGATATATCAGTTTCTGTGATATATAAAATGAATAATATATCATGACCAAGTTGGGTTTCTTCTACGAATGCAAAATTGGTTAATATTAGAGAAATCAATCAATTAATTTACTAATTTAACAGTATAAAGGATTAGAAAAATTCACGATTATCACAATAGTGCAGAAAAAACATTCATCAATTTCAAAGGAATACTAGGAATTCCATTTGTGATTTTAAAAATCATTAATATATATGAATTACCTTGACTAAATCTTTATATAATGTATACATAGATCAAAACACACATTGTGGGCCGGCCTGGTGGCGCACTGCTACAGTGTGCCGCTTGGGAGCACGCTGGCGCTCCCGCCGAGGGTTCGGATCCCACATACAGACCGGTTCCCGCTCACTGGCTGAGCGAGGTGCGGGAGCAACGCTGAGGGTTGCAATCCCGTTGCTGGTCCCGGTCCGGTACGGGCGCGACACTGAGGGTTGCAATCCGTTGCCGGACATGAAAAAAGACAAAAAAAAGGGAAAAAAAACACACATTGTACCCCATAAAGTATAGACAATTATTATTTGTCAATAAAAAATAAAATAAACGTAAAAAATCATTAGGAAACTAAAAACAAAAGACAAACTCCTCATTCTGACAAAAGTTGTCCACAGGAAACTTACAGTAAACTTAATGCTTGATAATGAACTAGTGAAAGATGTTCTCCTGAAATTGGGAAAGAGATGAGCAAGTCTACTACCACCTCTTCTAGGAACATTTTACTAGAGGCCATAGCAACTGCAGAAAGGCAAAAAAAAAAAATAAAATAGTAAGAATTGGAAAGAAAAAATAAGCTGTTATTTATAGATGGCATGATAGTATAAGTAGAAGATACCCAAACAGTAACAGATACACTATTAGAATTATACATGAACTTAGAAAAGTCACAGGATTAAAAAATCAATTGTATGTTTACAACCACTAACAATTAATTAGAAAATGTTACATGAAATAAGCCAGGCACAGAAAGACAAATACTGCATTATCTCACTCATATGTGGAATCTAAAATCATTGATCTCATAGAAGTAGAGAGTAGAATGGTGGTTAACAGGGGCTGGGGTAGTTGGGGGTGGGAGGGATGGATTGGGGAGAGGTTAGTCAAAGGATACAAAATTTCAGTTGAATAGGAAGAATGAGTTCAAGGGATCTATCTTGCAACATGGTGCCTGTAGTTAGTAACAATAAGAGAGTGGATGTAAAGTGTTCTCACCACAAAAATAATAATTTGACGCAATGCATATTTACTTAGCTAAATATAGTCATTCAAAGTGTGTATTATCTAAAAACATGCTATACATGGTTGATACATGCAAATTTAATCTGTCATTTGGATAATGGACATTGAGTAGAAAAAGGTATATCATTTTGATGTTAGTTAATCTTTCTTTGACATTTGCCTCCAGCCTGGAATGGCAAAATATTTTACCTTAGAATTGACAGGTAGTGATTATATTAGCAATTCCAGGGAGATCAATATAGTAACTTGTAACCATTAGGGTTATATTTTAGGTTTAATTACTTTAGTGGTTATTTTCTCTCTCTCAGCAGAAGACACTTTCTTGTAGTCCATGCTTTAAAATTGTAACCCTTGATTTTGTTGTTGAGGTGGTCCAGTTCAGATCTTTTTTGTGATGTCAATGCCCTCCAGCCAAAGACCATCAGGAACACACTTGTAGTTGAACAAAGTTGGGCTTACTGGGCTTATATTGTAATGAGGAAGACAGTACACTATAGGAAACCATGAAGCATCTCAGTGAGAGGGTGTTAGAAGGAATCTGTTATAGAATATGGGCTTCTGTTTGGTGATTTTTGAGGTGGGTTCATAAAAGAATGGGTTTGCTATTGATTGGTTGCTGTCAGAAGGCAAAGAAAATTCTATGATTGTGATCTTAATAATTTTAATCTACAAGGTGGGCATTCTAAAGGACAAATTTGGGGCTAATAGAAAATACATACTAACTTATTTTAATGATTGGAAACTGGTACATGAAACTAAGAGTAAGGAGCTCTTAGTGAGTGTGGTAGACATCTCACAGGTGAAAGTGAAGATTCGGGACTAAAGAGCATGATACCTTGCCATGGGGTGAGGGGTTGGAAGGACTTGGTATGACCTCATCTAGTGCAATTGAAGTGATGCCTTTCTGCTGGATCTTGAAATATACCCAGTCTCTGGGCTGTAGCCTAATAGTATCTGTTCTTGCAGCTGTGAATAGAATGCCTTATCACAAGCCATTAGCATTTGTAATAGTATACAAAATATTATCTCACATATGAATATTTTTCAAATAGATGGCCACTCCATTGCAACGGAAAATACTGTGATTTATTAATATTAATTTCTCATTTGATTATAGATTTAATGCTCAGAGGTACTACTGACTATAATAATTATATAATTATATTTTTATTAATAATAATAATATTTTAATTATTATTATATAATAATTTTTTTTCATACTCCAATTCCACAATTTGACCACTGGGAGCCCCTTTAGGTTGGCTCCCTTTAATACTACTCCAGAACTTTTGAAAGCATTCTTGCTCACTTATAATAAAATAATCAAGACTAGATTTTGTTTTTTTCTAGTAGATTGCTAGTCTACTAAAGATTTTCATTCATATTCTACTAAGAAATCTGACACATGTGATGCTAAGTATGCCACCAAATGATAGAAAGGGCAATTTGTAATCAGTGAGTTTATCATCAGTGTTGTCTTCATTTGATTGTGGCTTTCAATTACTCTAATCTTCACATTTTAATTATAAATACTCTCAATTTAGCTTCATTATTATTAATTTAGCTTGGGAATGGTTGTTTGTTCACCTTACAGTGAGTAGTGATACATATTTGTATCAACAATATTTTGAGGTATAATTTTCTAATAAGTAGAAGTTAAGATGTGTAGGCATTGAAGTTCAAATATGAATTAGTTATTCATTTCTTGAGCAGCTGTATTTCTAAACTTCAAAAATGTACAAGAACTCTAGAAATCATGTTTAAAAACATACCTTTTCTGAAAAGTTAATAACTGACTCATATGTTGCCAAGAACAATTTTACTATGAATTGCTTATTCTGTTTCTCTACAATTCTTGATTATCATAGAATTCTTTTTCACGTGGAAAGGGGGAACAAGTAGTAAAGATAGGTCACAGAAAAAAAGGTTTGAGAAGACTGCTCTTACTAAAGTCTTTCTCAACTGGAAGCTCATATTAGAAGTACTAGAATATGTTGGGTGATTTTATTTTACAAAAAATGCATATCACTTCCCCACCAGCAATCCTGATAGGATAAGCATGAGTATTATGAAAACTTCCTCCTTCTATTGTGCTTTCCAACCTCACCTTTCTTTCCTACCCAACGATGAGAATCACCATTGCTCTAGATCTCTAGTCCCTAAAGGATATGAATGGCTGTTCATAATGGTGCTCAGTGGAAGCAAAGACTCAGCAATATGTGATAACTTTACAGTGAAGGGAGAGTCCACTGAACATTTTTGTATCTTCAGCCCATAGTATATTTCAGAATAACACTCCTAGAGCAAGAGATCAACCTTACGACTGTAAAGGTCTCTTTGGCTTCTCCCACTCACTCAATGTCCTTTCTAACAGATATTGCACTATAGATCACTCACCTTGGAGGAAAGAAATATCCCAGTGGCTAAATACTACTTAGAACTGTGCGACCAGGAGAAATAAGTAACAATGTGTTTTTTCTTCCCAGCAGTCATCTTGTACAGGTATTATTTTTTAGCACACGTAGACTGCCCCTAGTGTACTTTTATGTGTCCATACATTCAAGAGTACAATCATATTTGTTCCCTCTTGTCCTATAACATGAGCTATTGGGCATAACAAACTATGACAAAACCTCAATGGTATATACACAGTAAGCATTTGATTAGCTTATACATCGCAACTCTACTGACCCCACCTGAGATTGCTCACAAATTACACATCTGAGATTGGGTTGGGTGTCTTACTGAAGTCAGCTGGGCAGTCCCATGTGTCCGAAGGTCGACAGGTAAGCTGGAGTTTTACTGATCAAGGATGTGGTTTGTGGGGCAGCCCTGCTTCACATTACAGGTCTGTGAGTCAGCTTCAAGTTTTTCATCTTCCTCCTTGGACCACTGACCTCTTTATGGCAATGGTACAGGAACAAAAGTCCTTTTAAGGCCTAGATTTGGAATTCCCACACCATCACTTCCATTTCATTTTGTTAGGTAAAGCAAGTCATACAGCCAAACCTAAAGTCAAGAGAGAAGGAAATATAATCCAATTCTTTAGGGGGAGAAACTGCAAAGTCATATGTCAAAGACATAAATATAGGAAGGGACAATGAAGAACTGGGGCTGTAAATGCCAGCTACCACATACCTCTGGCATTTTCTGTGTATAACACATGTAATACAATTAAGAAGTCCCATTAGTAATAATTCCTACCCTGATTCAGAAGCTAACAACTCAATCAGAAAGGAAGGGTATTGAAGTGATTGAAAGCACAGAGTAGGCTAGCAGCCACACGATGATTTAAATATTTACTTAACCCCTTACCCATATGGTAACTTTGAGCAAGTTCATTTCTCTGAGAATTAGTTTCCCCAACTAAACAATAACAAATATGGGTAAACAGCACCTAACTCAAGGGTTGTTTTAGTATTGAATGAGATAGCGCCTGCAAATTGTTTAGCACTGTGACATGCACTTGGTAAGAATTCAAAGTATCATATCTGTCTTTTTCTCTTTCCCTTCCTCTCTTTACTCTTTTCTTCCCTTTTCTCATTTTCTGCTTCTTTCTCCTTCCCTTTCTCTTTTTCTCCCTTCCCCACCTCTCTTTCTTTAAGATCTACTTCCTGATTGATACACTCCATCTTGAATCAGCTTATTTTACATAAAATACATTCATCGAGGTTTATTAAAGTATTTTTTCTTTAAAAAAAACTTTTTAAAAGAAAAATTAAAAATAATTTCTAGGTTTTGCCCTTGAGCCTAGAACAAAACCAAACATAAAATAGGCCTCTCAATGTTACTGAAAAAGTCACTGTGTCTGGGCTGAGCCTGTGGCGCACTCAGGAGAGTGCGGAGCTGGGAGTGCAGCGGCGCTTCCGCCGGGGGTTCAGATCCTATATAGGGATGACGGGCACGCTCACAGGCTCACTGGTTGAGCGCAGTGCAGCTGGTCTCAAAAAGGACAAAAAAAAAAAATAAAAGTCACTGTGTCTGTTACTTAGGCATAACTCACATTTTGCTGTAAAGGAAATATTGATTTTCTGTATTCCCAACCATGACCTTGCATTTGTGGTAACCATGGCAACTAGCTAAGTTGTGAGGCCTTGGTAAAGCCAACATGGCAAATTCATATTAAATTAGCTGGAAAAACAGACAAGAGGGATATAAGCAGCATAACTATTTATGTCCCCTGACAATCTAGTATTTAATAATCTGAGGCCTTCCTTGACATCTTCCTCTGATCCAGAGGTTCTCAACCTTGGCTACACATTAGAATCTCCTGAGGAACTTTAAAACATCCCAACGCCAAGGGCCTATCTACAGAGATACTGATTTAATTAGTTTGAGATGGAGCCCTGATGTCAGTATTTTTTAAAATCCCCTAGATGATTCTAATGTGCATCTAAGGTTGAGAACCACTACTCTAACCAAATATATACCTCATCATTTGTGATATTCTAGGTAGAGCACACGCTACCCAGAGGTAATTAGAACAATCTCCTCAACGGGGTAATCAATACAAATGTATCATATAGCCTAAAAAATATTTGAAATAGACACCACAGAGAAAGCCAAAGGGATATTATGTTAGGAAGAGTAGGAACATTAGGAAACAAGTCAAGGCAAAGGTAGGTTGAACCTATGGCTTAGAAACACACCAATGGAGGCAGTGTGCTGAGGAGAATTTGATTAGGAATCATATCTTTGGCTCTGGCCTTAGCTCAGGCACAAATAACTAGCTACATGAGCTTAGTCCAGTTACTGCCTTTCTCTGGACCACATTTACCTCATTTGCATAATAAGAGGACTTGATTCATTGATATCTAATTCCCCTCTTCTTCTAAAATCTCGTCATTTCTAAAATGAAGAAAAATTAAAACATGCCATGACAGGGCCCCTCTCCAAACCAATTAAATCAGAATTTCCAGGAGTGGGATGAGGATGTCAATATTCTTTAAATGCTCCCTGGCAATTCTAATATTCACCCTGAGTTGCTAACAGTTAGTTGCACTGTAAGAATCTGCTACCATGTGATTTTATGTGGTATGGGAAAGAAGGAGAGAATAAAGATTAAAGTCCTTCAAAATAAAAAAAAATAAAGATATAAAAATCAGTAACATTTTTGTAGGTTAACTAAAATCTCGTATTATCTTTTTCCATATATTTTCTTGCTTTTTTAGTTTTTACCATATTCTTGGATCATGGTTCAGTACCTGTTTTCCCTCTTCTCTCTTAAATCTGCCTTACTAAGGCATTTTATTACCAATGAATATTTCATTTGAAGAATGGACAAAGTGATCAAAAGTGGTATTGCTGAAGAAATGGAACTTACAAGACCTAGTGCTAAGAAAGATGTCACCAATATTGTAGTGGAATATATTTTATTTTAATTTTGCAGCTATGAATTTGTCTGCTTTCACTTAAGTGTACATTAAAGGTAATTCACTGCAAAAATGTCAGCATCTGTAAAGAGAAAGAGAGAACACAGGAAAAAAAGACTAAATTTAGTCAGAGAGAAAGTAAAGGCATTTGTTTTATTAATGAGGTTGTTGAGAGCACGATAGCTCAGCCCAACAAAAACTGGGCAAATGGCCAGTGTCTGGTAGGCAAAAAAAGAAACTTTTCAAGATGCACTACAATGTCTATGTCATTCTTCCAGTATTTACTCTGTTTCAGGAGACAGTTCTAAGAGTTTGTCCCCAGAAGTCCTGTCTACAGTTGAGATGCCCCGAATGGTAGTCACTAGCCACATATGCCTATATAAATTTAAATTGTAATTAATTAAAATTAGAATTTTAGGTTTTCCATCAAACTGGCCACATTTCACATGCTCAATAACCGCACTGAGCAACCATATTAGACATCGCAGAACATTTCCATTATCACACAGTTCTACTGGACAGGGCTTCTCTTGGGTCCTAGCAATACAAAAGCCAAACTTACTTGCTAACCAGAGGTAATTCGGTGTTCTTTCAGAGCCCTACAGAACACTGAGATTAATTCTCAGTGCCTGTTTTCTCCTCTAGAGAATGGATATAAAAACAATCAGCTTCAAAGGAAGGGTTAGAGAATTATGTTTGTGTCCTAAAGAGCATAATTCTGAATAAAAAGCTCTACACATGGAAAGCAACTATGTTATAACTCATAATCTGGGGAAAATTAAAGCATGATATATGGAAGGGTTGCCAGTGTTTCTCAAAATATAGTCTATGTGCCACTTGCTTTGGACTCCCCTGCATTGCTTGTTAAGAATATAAATTTCTGTGCCTGATTTCCAGCATTACTAAATCAGAAAATTGAGGATGAAACCCATGATTGGACATTTTAACAGATCCACTGATGATGCTTATGTGTACTATTTGAAAAAAATGCCTTTTGGGGAATAAAATATTTCTAGCCTTTCCCAGAATCTCATAATTTGTGATTACATTTTAATTGGACTGATTTATTTTATCACTCCTTTGGTCACTTGATGTTTTGCAAACCTGTTTGGGAAGTAGGCAATCTCTCCAACAGTGAGATTTACAACCATGATCCTGGAGGGAGAGTTAAACTGCAGTGTATTCCACATTTGCTTTTCCTGTGACTGGGCAGTACCATTGAGTTTCAGTAATGTTATTTAGTGTATCTCTCATAAATTGCTCATTTGGGGATAGTCCAATGATTACCTAGGAAATATTTCACACAGTTTCTGAAAGAAGTGTTTGCAATTGGAAACAGCAGGAAAAAACAGCCATTAAAAGAGAGAGAATGCCTATGTTTTTACAACAAAATAATTAGAAGCCATTACTGGCGCTGTTTAGATTTCAGTACCCCATCTATCTTACTTTCAATTAGAAACAGTGTGCTCAAATAGGAAAAGTCTGGCTAAACATGAGTATATTTTGACTACACTGTTTAATAAAGTGTGATCCCCATTGATAATATAGTCTATAAAATTTTCTTTAAGTGCAACTTTTGTTGGGTGGTACTAGTTTTTAAGGTAAAGACCTGAGTAGCAATTTTACTAATTTATATCCATTTATCTATCATGATAATAGAATCTCAGAGATGAAGTTTGTGTTTATTAAACCTAACTTCTACTCAATGTCTGAATCCCTTGTACAGCTTTCACAGTGAGTTGATTATCTAACCTATATTTGAACACTTCCAAAATTGAGATGATCATTTCTTTCAAAAGAAGCAATTTCCACTTTGGGATAGTTTTTACTCATGCAGACTCCCTGTATCTTTTATTATTTGGCTTTAGTTCTGCCCTCTTGGACCACATAGAGTTAACCTCTTTTACATGACAACTTTTCCAATAGTGGAAAATTACTAGGGTGTTCCCCCTTGTCATCTACATTGTGTGTTCAGAAATATTTTCTTTTAATTAACATTCTGGCTTTCAGTGAATGGTGATGAAAATAGAGCAAATCATTATAAATTTCTCCTACTTCAAAACACTTTCATATGTTATACTTCTTAATTTAGACAAAAGTTGACAATTCATAGTTGCTAATTCAAAGAAACTTAACATAACCAACAAGAGAGATTGTCTTGACTAATGGAGATTCTTAAAAATATGTATCCATTTCACCTAATAGTCTATCTATTGAATCTGTTTGGTAAAATCTCAAACCTTATTTATTAATTCAGCATATTTATTAAATGTCCAACTGCTACATCTAGGGGCTCAACCATGAACCAGAAGCTTGAGATCTAGGGAAGCAAAAAATTAGATGCTGGTATAATACAAACCTTAAGCATTTTTCCTTTCACTTATTAGCACTCATCTGGAAGGAGCAGGACGTAGTCAAAGCAGCAGAAAGGGTACTAGACCAATTATCAGGAAGGCAAAATCTAATTTTTTCAACTCATCCTCTGCCTTGTAAGCATACTAAATAGCCTTCAGCAGGTTGCTTACCCTGACTTGGCTGTATTTTCTATGTTTCATTTACTTTGTTGTGGAGTATACATAAAGCAAATGAATTTCACAGGGCCTGGTTTTCCAAAGCCTTGCAGATTCCCAAAGCAACCTACAGATTCAATGCAATCACCATTAAAATATCAGTGACAGTAAGTCTGTGGGTTGTTTTCTGGGTTGTCTATTCTGTTCTATTGGTTTGAGTGTCTAATTTATGCCAGTACCATGCTGTTTTGGTTACTATAGCTTTGTACTATAATTTGAAGCCAGGTAGTATAATGCCTCCAGCTTTATTTGTTCATTTTTTTGTTGTTCCATATGAATATTAGGATTGTTTTTTTTCTATTTCTGTGAAGAACGTTATTGGTATTTTGATGGGGATTGCATTGAATCTGTAGATCACTTTGGGTAGCATGTACATTTTCACAATGTCAAATTCTTCCAATCCAAGAACATGGAATGTGTTTCCATCTTTTTGTGTCTTCTTTAATTTCTTTCAGTAGTGATTTGTAATTCTCAGTGTAGAGATCTTTCACCTCCTTGGTTAAATTTATTCCTAGGTATGCTATTCTTTTGGTGACTATTGTAAATGGGCTTACTTTCTTGATTTCTCTTTTTGTTAGATAATTATTTTAGAATATAAATGCAACTGAATTTTTGGCAAAGATTTTGTGTTCTGCAACATTACTGAAATTATTAATCAGCTCTAAGAATTTTTTGATAGAGTCTTTAGGTTTTTCTATATATAGGATCATGTCATCCAAAAACAGGGACAGTTTAACTTCATCTTCTTTCAATCAGGATGCCTTTTATTTCTATCTGCTGCCTGAGCACTATGACTGGTACCTCCAGTACTATGTTATATAGAAGTGGTGAGAGTAGGAATCCTTGTCTTTTCCTGTTCTTAAAGGAAAAGTCTTCAGCTTTTCCCCATTCAGGATAATATTATCAGAGGGCTTCTCATAGATGGCTTTTCTTGTGTTGAGATACTTTCCTTCTATACCTAATTTGCTGAGAGTTTTTATCATGAAGGGATATTGAATTTTGTTTAATGCTTTTTCTGCATCTATTAAGATAATCATATGGTTTTTGTCCTTGATTTTTTGATGTGATGCATATTTATTGACTTTCGTATGTTGAACCATTCTTGCATCTCTGGGATGAATCCCACTTGATCATGGTGTATAATTTTTTTTTAATTTTATTTTTTATTTTGTCAATATACAATGTAGTTAGTTATTGTGTCCCATCACCAAAACCTCCCTCCCTCCTCCCTCTCCCCCCTCCCACCCAGATGTGTCCCCTCCTTTTTCTCGTTGTAAGAGCTTCAAAAAAAAAAAAAAAGTTGAGGTTGTTAAATCTTCCTCCCCCCCCCCCCCGGGCTTTTTTTTTTTTTTTTTTTTTTTTTTTTTTTTTTTTTTTTTTTTTT
>NW_007732831.1:17577-27928 GCF_000696425.1 Galeopterus variegatus
AAAAAAAAAAAAAAAAAAAACTTCAAAAAAAAAAAAAAAAAAAAAAGTTGGGGTTTTTAAATCTTCCTCCCCCCCCCCCCCCGGTTTTTTTTTTGTTGTTGTTGTTGTTGTTGATGATGTTTGTTTGTTTTTGTGTGAGTGTGTGTGAGAGTGTATGTGTGTGTGTGTGTGTGTGTGTGTATGTACGTGTGTGAATTGATTCATTCACCTTTAGCTCCCTCCAATAAGTGAAAACATGTGGTATTTCTTTTTCACTGCCTGACTCGTTTCACTTAATATTATTCTTTCAAGGTCCATCCATGTATAATTTTTTTTGATGTGTTACTATATTGTGATTGCTGTTATTTTATTGAGGATTTTTGCATCTATGTTCATCAGAGATATTGGCCTGTAGTTTCCTTTTTTATTGTATCTTTGTCTGGTTTTGGTATCAAGGTGATGCTGGCTTAATAGACTGAGTTTGGAAGAGTGGCCTCTGTTCCAATGGATATTTAACAAAGGAATAAAAACTTACATTGGAGAAAAGACTGTCTCTTCAATAAATGGTGCTGGGAAAATTGGACATCCATACGCAGAAGAATGAAACTAGACATGCACCTCTCACCAAATACCAAAATCAACTCAAAATGGATTAAAGACTTAAGTATAAGACCTGAAATTGTAAAACTACTAAGGAAAATTATAGGGGACACACTTCAGGAAGTAGGACTGTGCAAAGACTTTATGAGAAAGCACCCAAAAGGACAAGCAACAAAAGAAAAAAAAATAAATTAGATTATATCAAACTGAAAAGCTTCCACACATCAAAGGAAACAATCAACAGAGTGAAATGACAATCGAGAGAATGGAGAAAATATTTGCAATCTATACATCCAGCAACAGATTAATTTCAAGAATTTACAAGGTATTCAAGCAACTACATTGTAAAAAAATCCAAATAACCCTATTAAAAAATGGGCAAAGGAGCTGATAGACATTCATTGAAAGAAGACATACAAATGGTCAACAGGCACTATAAAAAATGCTCAATATCACTAATTATCAGGGAAATGCAAATTAAAACCACATTGAGATATCACCTCACCCCAGATAGACTGGCTATAATCAAAAAGATGGGGAATAACAAATGCTGGTGAGGATGTGGAGAGAAGGGAATGCTCCTACACTGTTGGTGGGACTGTAAATTAGTACAGTCACTATGGAAAAGTATAGAGGTTTCTCAAACAACGACAGATAGATCTTCCAAATGATCTAGCAATCCCACTTCTGGGTATATACCCAAAGGAATGGAGATCATCATGTCGAAGGGACACCTGCATTCCCATGTCATCTCAGCTCTAATAACAACAGCCAAGATATGGAACCAACCTAAATGTCCATTGATGGATGACTGGATAATGAAAATGTAGTATGTATACACCATGGAATACTACTCAGCCATAAAAAAGAATGAAATTAAGCCATTTGCAACAACATTGATGAGCCTGGAGAAAATTACATTAAGTGAATAAGCCTGGCACAAAGGGAAAAATATCACATGTCCTCATTCATAAGTGGGAACTAAAAGAGAAAGAAGGACGAGAAGAACAATGATAGTGGTGTGCTGGATGTGAAGATGGAAAGAGCATACCAAGCTTGCCTGGAGGGAAGAAAGGAGAGAGGTTAGGGGTTAAGTGGGTGGGGGGCATGGGGACTAATTGCAATTTGTGGTAATGGTCATGCTGATTATATTGATCTGATCATCATATCTTGGGCACAGGTGATGATGGTCAACTTTGTACTCCATGAATATGCATAATCAATAAAAAATAATAATACCAATGACATTCTTCACAGAAATAAAAAAATCACAGCATTCATATAGAACACAAAAAAACCCAAATAGCCAAAGCAATCCTGAGCAAAAAAATATGTAAATAAAGCCAGAGGCATTATACTACCTGGCTTCAAATTATACTACAAAGCTATAATAACCAAAACAGCATGGTACTGTCATAAAAACAGACACTCAGACCAATGGAACAGAATAGAGAACATGGAATAGAGAACATGGAAATCAACCCACATACTTACAGCCCACTGATGTTTGACATGGGCACCAAGAGCATGCATTGGGGAATGGACTGCCTCTTCAATAAGTGGTGCTGGGATTACTTGACATCCATGTGTAGAAGAGTGAAAGTAGACTGGTACCTCTCACCATATACCAAAATCAACTCAAAATGGACTAAAGCCTTATATATAAGACCTGAAATTATAAACCTTCTAAAAGAAAACATAGAGGAAACAGTTCAGGAAGTAGGGCTAGGCAAAGACTTTATGAACAAGACCCCAAAATGACAGGCAACAAAAGAAATAAATAAATGGGATTATATCAAAGTACAAATTTTCTGCATAGCAAATGAAACAATCAACAAAGTAAAAAGACCAACTACAGAATGGGATAAAATATTCATGAACTATGCATCCAACAAAGGATTAATATCCAGAATATGAAAAGATCTCAAACAACTTAACAATAAAGAAAACAAGTAACTCAATTAAAAAATGGGCAAAGGAGCTGAACAGGCATTTCTGAAATGAAGATATACAAATGACCAAGAGACACATGAAAAAATGCTCAACATCAGTAAGTACCAGTGAAATGCAAATCAAAATCATGTTGAGATATCATCTCATGCCCGTTAGACTGTCCAGTTTCAAAAAGACAGAGAATAAAAATGCTGGCAAGGATATGGAAAAAGTCAAAACCTCCTACATTATTGGTGGGACTATAAATTAGTGCACCCATTATGGAAAAGGGTATGGAGATTCCTCAAACAACTACAGATAGAACTGCCATATGATCCAGCAATCCCACTGCTGGGTATATACCCAATGCAATGGAAATCGTCATGTTGAAGGTATACCTGTACTCCCATGTTTATCACAAACCTATTTACAATAGCCAAGAGTTCGAATCAACCTAAATGTCTATCAACAGATGACTGGGTAAAGAACATGTGGTATATGTACACAATGGAATACTATTCTGCCATAAAAAGGAATGAAATTCTGACATTTGTAGCAACATGGATGAAATCAGAGAAAATGATCTTAAGTGAAATAAGCCAGCAGAGAAAGGAAAGTACTGCATATCCTCACTCATAAGTGGGAACTGAATAAAATAAGTAAGTTGATGGGCCGGCCCGGTGGCGCACTGCTACAGTGCGCCGCTTGGGAGCACGGCGGCGCTCCAGACGAGGGTTCGGATCCCACATACAGACCGGTTCCCGCTCACTGGCTGGGCGAGGTGCGGGCACAGCACCAAGGGTTGCGATCCCGTTGCCGGTCCCGGTCCGGTATGGGTGTGACACTGAGGGTTGCGATAAAATTTAAAAAAAATAAGTAAATTGATAGAAAAGAAAGATACAACAATCACAATAAATCCTTATACTCTCAAAAGGAGAGAATGGAACCGAGGCCACCATAGGTGGGAAAGGGGGAGTGAGGGTTAGGGAGAAATTGGTAAAGGGCCACAAAAAATGCTTACATTGTGTAACAACAAAATAAAATTTAAAAAAAACAGGAAAATGAGGAAATAGGACAGAGAAGAGAAGAAAGCCAGTAGAGGTTGCATAATAATCAGGATATCACTTGTGGGCAACTGGGGAACAATCCCAGTGGGAACTTTTGAGAAACAGTAAAGGAGACACCTCAAAACTGTCCCAACCCAGTTGTATTAATCTATCTCTTGTCTTTTACAGATGCTCCAGGAGGCATAAGTCCCCAGAATGGGCCTGCCCTATGCATAACTTGATTAAGCTCCTATTGGTGGAGAGTGATTTCCGATAGAAAGATACAAGTGCTCATAGTAAGACACCCTTAGCACATGAGTGGGACACTGACAGCATCTGTAATGGCACTATTACTCCCAAAACATGAGAAGCCCCCCTAAATGAAAAATGCAAATGGTGGGTCAAACTTTTGGACCATAAATGTGAAATCCAACTTCTGTTAACTGGCCTTATAAAAAGAAAAGAAGATAATGTTTTCCCAATGTTTCTAAAAACAGCTGTTCATACAAGAAAATCTAAATAACCCTTGTAAACAGATTTCCTCACCACTTTCTTGCAGCTGAGGCTGTTGTATGCTAGCTCAGTTAAAACAGAAACCCTCACTGGTTCTGACTTGCTTTCATGAATTTGCTGATGCCTGGGGTGCTTCATTTACACATGCATTTTATAACTGAAAGAGTGGCCCTTGGAGAGGAGTCGTAGCAATCATTTGAATTAGCAGCAACTTGAAGACATCTTTTCTTTCTCCCCCCAGTAACCTAACTGAACCAAGAAATAAGCTTATAAAGTTTTGCCCCAAAGGCATCTCAGCTAGAAGCTTATCCAAATGGGTAGAGGCAAAAATACTGGACAACTATTTCATACTCAGGCAGATTTTCAAACTGTTAATTACATGCTGGCTCAGAGATGAAAGAGGTCTCATGGTTACTAGAATCATTTCTAAGTTGTGGTCAACACTTTTGTCTAGCCTGAAACCACAAAGACTTCATAAAAAAATTCATGTGCATTCAGAAGATAAACTTTGTTTAAAAAATGTTTTTTACTGTCCTTTGAAGAGCTTATCTCTTCATAACGACCCTTAATTTTTCTTGTCTCAGAGTTGACGAAATCCTTAAATATGCAGTTCTTTTAGAATTGAACAGAAGCAGAACTGACACTGAAGTCATAAAGCAAAAGATAGATAAAATGTTGGAAATACATTCACTCCTATCTATACACTTTTGAGATCACATTCTCATTGTAGATGAAATTATTAGGTCCATTTCTATTTTGACCTGATTTTTTTTTCTTTTAGGATAATGGATTTCTATCTTCCTATCCTTTCTTTGGACCCATCTTAGGCCAACTCTTAAAATAGATTCAAACACTCCAAGAAAATGCCCCATTGCATGTTGGTATGTACTCATTTTTCTTTAAAATAGGCTAAACGCTTGTACACTGGGTGGGGCAGTGCCAAGAGGAGGTGGTAAGGGGAAGGACTGATATGAAGAACAGAAGTATAACAACTGAGCCCTTTCTTGCCGGATAAGGCTTTCAGAGGAGCTTTTTGTAATCATTCTTTTGTTTCCCAGAAACAAGTTATCTGTTGCTATATTTTTACAGTAACTAGCATCGTTTTAGATTTGCTCTTTTTTACTTGCAAGTCAGATGGCACATTTTAAATCTTTTCCTCTTGTTAAATGCCACAATGGAGAGACTTATATAAATTCAAGGCATGTACAATACTATGCACAATTTTTATTGAATAAAAATAGATCTTAGAGTCACAGAGTTTGTGTCTACACTATCCCATAACAACCAATGAAATATGGAACTCAGGGAGTTAGGCGAGTTGTTCCATCTCCATTAAACTAAGCATCTAATGTTCAAATAAATCATTTAAATGCCAATTACATTGTTTTTACATTTGGTCTGGTGACTTGGCTTCATGGCAGTAAAGCCTTAGAACCTCGATGATTATATCAAAATGTTGCATTTACTTCTGAGAAACAATGTTCTCCTCAAGTTACTTTTCCAACATTTTCAGGTTGATTGGCATAGGCCTTGACTACATTACATGTCTACATAAATTGATCATTTGGAAAATAATGTCAGGCTGATTTCAAAATGAAGAAATGTTTAAAACACAGCTTTGTGACTATTCTAAAATGATATTAAACACTTGCAAGATCATATTGAACCTGGATTTTTTGGATGTATAAAGTCTGTGTTGTTTTCAGAAAATAACTTTTCAAACTATTTTGGACCATTTAATGAGATGCATTGCCAGATATTACATTTTGTAAATTTGAAGAGGATGGATGATTTTTCTACTTCTTGTCCACTTCATTTCTCTTTAAGTGTTTCAAACCTCTATGGATTTCCTTGGCATCTCGGCATGTGGCTTTCCCAGGACCATCTGATGGTACTGCTGTGAAATGCGATTAGGGAATTTGAGAGAGGAAGAAGTTGGCTAAAGGTCATAACAATTAGATGAAAATTCACATGAAAATTAAAGGCCATTGAGCTACTCAAATAGAGTAATGAATAATTGTCCAAATTCTTTGAAAGACAGTTAGAAAGTAATTTTATTGTGGATTTCCATTAAATTGAAAAATGGCAGTAGTATCAAGTCTACCCGGACTCTCAAATACACATACCTCCATGGCAATGCAATTTCCTAATCCGAGGAGGAGTGGGGAATGGGCTGAGTTTGGAGCAGAGTTACAGTATATGTGGTTTAAACCATCATCAATTGGTAACTCAATGGGTAAGAGAAGTCCATGCCAAAGTGTGGCCCTTTAACTATTAATCATAGTATCCTCACAGGCCTGAGAATGTGGGAGGAACATTCTCCCATATTTTCTTATTTACTATAGAAAATAATAGGAAAGCAATCTTCTGAGACCAGTGCTTGACTCAACCTAATGGAGGGGGATTAGGTTCTCTGCATGTTTTTCTAGTGCGCTCATATAAAATACTCATTTTTTCCAGTTTATAATTAGATTGAAAATATTCCCTGTGAGCATATAAGTACATAACAACAATTTAATTGTTTCAAAAGGTAAAATGCAGAATAAACAACTATGTACAATATTGGATCCTTTTCTCATGTATTACCTTAATTACAGTCATTTAACAGCTTCACCAATTGCATCTCCTATTCTTTTTAAAAGCAATGTAATTGCATATAAATAATTCAAGTAAAGATGCAATCACGCAGGCCCAGAAACATTTGACTGGTTCTAGTTAGCCCAGAATGAATAATACTTAATATTTATTATTAAGCTCCATAACCAAAGGTGAAAGTATGCTAATATAATTATTCAGCATTAAAAAGAAAAAGACATGCCAATCTCACCAGAATAAATTGCTTTGTTTTCTAAAGTTTTAACAAGAGGGAAAAGAACTGCAGTTACTAAAGTTGGAAAAGAGGAGGGAAAAGGGAGAGGGAGAGGGAGGGGGGTTAATGAGAAATTGGTTAACAGACACAAATAATGTTTTTATATTGTAATGATGAATAAGCTAACTATTCTGATATGACCACCACACATTGTACATGACTATTGAAAGTCAACTTTGTATCCCACCTATATGTATAGTAAATTATCTTTAAAAATAAATAAATAAAATAAAATTCTAGCAGATTCATCGCTTCTCAGCCTTTTGGCTAAGATCAAGTGTAAAATTCTAGCAGATTCACTTGCTTTGAAAAAAAAACTGCTTCACCTAGAGTAGACCACAAACAGCAGAAAAATAAAAGAGTAAAAAATTATAATAAAATCTCCCATTGGAAATTGGGAATCTGAAATTCAGACAATGTTCAGTGCTTTGGCCCAAATTGCACACAGGAGTCTATGATGAAGGTGGATTTTACATACCAGTTTTTATCCCTGTGTCTGAATTATAGAATGCTGTGCAAATAGATTGTGTTGTTTCTCAGTCAGAAGTGCATTGAGGTGTCCAAACACATCTGAGCTGGAACTTCTAAAGAAGATAAAGCAGTCAAATGCATCCATACAAAATAGGAAAACTAAATTACATATCCATTTCATGAAAGGAACGCTCCAGCAGCTACGAGTCATAAACTGAAAATTAGTTCTGTATTTAACTATAGGAAAAGTAAAGCCAAATTAAACTAATTTAGCAGTATCATTTTTACACATTAAACAAGTATTATTAAGGAAACAATCAACAGTGAAAAGGCAACCCACAGAGGGAGAAAAATATTTGCAAACCACATATCTGATAAGGGGATGATATCTAAAATATGTAAGGGACTCCTACAACTCAATAGCAAAAAAACAACCCAATTAAAAAATGGGCAAAGGACTTGACCTGACATTACGCCAAAGAAGACGTACAATTGGCCATGAAAAGTATATCAAAAGATGCTCACCATCACTAGTCACCAGGAAAATCCAAATCGAAACCATAATGAGATATCACTTCACACCTGTTAGGATGGTCATTATTTTTAAAAAGTAAAATTACAATTTGTGATGATGAATATGCTAATAACATTGATTTGATCATCGCATACTGTATAAAAATAGTGATAGTCAATTCTATATCTCATAAATATGTATAATCAAAAATAAATACATCAATTTTCAAAAAAGGAAAACAAAAAAATTTCATAAAGAAAAAAAGTAAAACCAAAGTACAAAAAACAAGCATTGGAGAGAATGTGGATAACTTGGAATCCTTGTGCATTGTTGGTGGGAATGCAAAATGGTATAGTCTCTATGGAAAACAGTATGGAGATTCCTCAAAAAATTAAAAATAGAACTGCCATATGATCTAGCAATGCCCCTTCTGGATATTTATTCAAAAGAACTAAAATCAGGATCTCAAAGATGTATGTGCACTCTTGTATTCATTGCAGCATTATTTATAATGGCCAACATGTGGAAGCAACCTAAACATCCATCAATGGGTGAATAAATAAAGAAAATGTGGAGGCACCACCACCCCAACTACTGCCTCTGCCAGAGTGGCTCCCCAGCCCTTGGCCACTGTGGGCCAGACTATCTTCAAGATTATAAATTCTGATCCCCAGCCCAGCCGAGTGCGGGCCAATCAGAGAGGCACCCTGTCAGAGAGGCTTGAGATTCAGGGAGACCACATGCCCCACCGTGCCAGCACATGACCCAGCAGGTAGGCCTCACCGCTGCTGGACTCCATCCCCAGCTCGGCCGAGTGTGCACCAACCAGAGAGGCACCTCCCTGGAGAGACCTGAGGCGACCTCTCCAAGACCTGAGGCAACCACACATCTGAGGCACCAGTGGGCAAACGAGCAGACACTGAGGCAGCCATGACAAATTGGCAGCCCCAGCAGCATCCTAGCCAGACAATAGTGTCGAACCAGTGGACCGTGAAACCCCATGCCACAATGACTAAACATCAAAGGAAAGTTACCGGAAATATTAAAAATCAAGAAAGAACACCAACAAAGGGTAATAATCTCAAGCTCTAGATCCTATAGAACAAGAAGCCCTTGAAATGTCTGACAAGGAATTTCGAGTGATAATTCTTTTTTTTTTTTCCTTTTTGTCTTTTTTCGTGACCGGCATCGGATCGCAACCCTCAGTGTTACACCCGTACCGGACCGGGACCGGCAACGGGATCGCAACCCTCGGTGTTGCTCCCGCACCTTGCTCAGCCAGTGAGCGGCCGGTCTGTATGTGTGATCCGAACCCTCGGCGGGAGCGCCGCCATGCTTCCCAAGCGGTGCACTGTAGCAGTGCACCACCAGGCCAGCCCCTCGAGTGATAATTCTAAGGAAACTAAATGAGATACAAGAAAACTCAGCTGGACAAAACGATGAAATGAGGAAAAGTATACAGGACCTAAAAGAAGAAATGTACAAAGAAATCAATGCCTTGAAAAAGAATGTAGCAGAGCTTGCCGAGCTGAAGGATTCATTCAACAAAATATAAACTACAATAGAGAGTTTAACCAGCAGGCTTTCAGAAGCAGAAGAGAGAACTCCTGACCTTGAACATGGGCTGTTTGAAATAACACAGGCAGACAAGAAAAAAATAAACAGAAAAAAGAATTAAAAACATTAAAGAAAATCTAAGAGACATATCAGACAACCTTAAGTGCTCAAATATCCGAGTCATGGGTATTCCAGAAGAGGAGGGAAAAGGAGATTGCATTGAAAACATATTCAACAAAATAGTGGCAGAAAACTTCCCAGGTATAGGAAAAGACACAGATTTTCAGATTCAGGAAGCTCAAAAATCTCCAAATGTATTCAACCCATAAAGGTCTTCTCCAAGACATGTTATAGTCAAATTGGCAAAACTCAAAGACAAAGAGAGAATCTTAAAGCTGCAAGAGAGAAGCATCACATCACCTATAAGGGAGCCCCAGACTAACATCAGACTTTTCATCACAAACCGTAAAAGCCAGAAAGGAATGGGATGATATATTCAAAATTCTAAAAGACAGAGATTACCAGCCAAGAATGCTCTATCCCACAAGGCTGTTCTTCTGAAATGAAGGGCAAATAGTATATTTTTCAGACAAACAAAAACGGTGGTAATTCACTACCACATGACCACCCTTACAAGAAATTCTCAAGGGAGTGCAGGGTTTGGTACCTGAAAAACAAATAGCAATGCCATAAAAAGCCAAGAAAAATCCAAACCCACCAGTAAAATAAAAAGGTCAACGATGAAGGGAAAACAAAACAAAACAAAAAAAGGTTATCTAGGGCCGGCCCGGTGGCGCACTGGATAGTGCGCCGCTTGGGAAGCACGGCGGCGCTCCCGTCCGAGGGTTCGGATCCCACACACAGACCGGC
>NW_007732831.1:28270-54673 GCF_000696425.1 Galeopterus variegatus
TTGCCGGTCCCCGGTCCGGTACGGGGGCAACACTGAGGGTTGCGATCCGTTGCCGGACATGGAAAAAAGACAAAAGACAAAAAAAAAAAAAAAAGGTTATCTATAATCCAAGGAACCAACAAATACAGGAAACAAACAGTAAATCAGAAAGAAAGGAATAAAAGACACTTAAGACATCCAAACAAAAATCAATAAAATACTAGGAGTAAATCAACACTTTTCAATAACAACTCTTAGTGTAAAAGGATTAAGTTCCCCAATCAAAAGACACAGACTGGCTGACTGGATTAAAAAGGAGGACTCAACTATATGCTGCCTTCAAGAGATCCACCTCACATAGACTAAGAGTGAAAGGATGGAAAAAGATTTACCATGAAAACAGACATGAAAAATGAGCTGGAGTAGCTATTATTATATCTGATAAAAGACTTTAAAATAAAAACCATGAAAAGAGATAATGAGGGCCACTACATAATGATAAAAGGACTGATGCATCAAGAAGACATAACAATCACAAATATATATGCACCCAATGTCGGAACAGCCACATTTATAAAGCAAACTCTAATCTCCCACTAACAATGCACAAATACTCATTTCCTTTGCTCCCCATTCTTGCCTCATTTGGTATTTTCAGTTTTTTTTTAAATTTTATTCATTCTGATAGGTGTTTGCTTTTTTAAAGTTAGTTTAGCATTTATATATCATATTTTGTGAAGTGCCTATTTGAGTCTCTTGCCTGTTTTTCTGTTGCATTGTCTTTTCTTATTGATCTACAAGTGTTCATTTTATATTCTGGATAACAAAATTTTTCTTGGAGATGCATGATGTAAATTTCTTTTCAGTGGCTAATGTTTTGTTCTATTAATGTTTTCTTTTTATGAATAGAACTCTTTACTTTTAATGTGGTTCAATTTATCTATCCGTTCCTTTATAGTTAGTGCTTTTTGTAACTTGTTTATAACAATTTTGTGTACTTAAATGTCATGAAAATATTCTCCTATGTTTTCTTCTAGAAACTTTACTGTTTTACCTTTTAAATTCAGACTTACAGTGCACCTGGAGTTAATTTTTATTTTTGGTCTGAAGTAGGGGCAAAGTATCATCTTGGACATATCGATATTTGGATACATGGGTATCTAATTAATTCAGTACCATCCATTTCCTGAAAAGATGGATTTTTCACCACCATTCCAAATTGACATCTTTGTTTTATATCAACTATTTATATTTATATATGAATAAATTATAGATTATCTTTTATGTTCAAGTAGTCTATATTCTACTGCCAGTACCAAGTTTGATTAATATAGCTTTAAAATGACTCCTGATATTTTATGAAGCAAGCCCTCCAAATTTACTATTCTTCAAGAATGTCTTGGCTCTTTTGGCTTTTGAGTTTCCATGTAATGTGTCAAATTTAACTTAAAAATTCTCTGAGATGCTCATTGAGATTGAATTTAATCTTTATATCAATTTTGAAATTATTGGCATCTTTATAACTTTTTTTTCATTCTATGAATGGTGGTATATATTAAACTATTTAATTTATTTGTTGCAGTTTTTATTGAGAGATATTCTCAATAACATTTTAAAGTTTTCTATGAAATGGTATTAAACTTCACTGGATTTATTACTAGGTATTTGATTCAACTTATGTTACTGTAAATTATATTATTTCTTTTTTCATTTTTTAGTTATTTATTTATCACATATTGAAAAACATTTGTTTTATATATTCTGACTTTGTAAACAGAATCCCTGTTAAATTTACCTATTAATACTAATAATTTGTTCATTTCATTTAATTCTTGAATTTACTAATAAAAATTTACTTATACTGTTTTGGTGATCGCCTCTTTTTCATCCATATTTTTTGGGAATTTTTTTGCCTTCTGTCTGTTTTTGTTGTTTAGTCCTGGAAGGAAAGGTATAAATTTTGTTACTCTTCACACAGAACTAACACTGGTCTTTCTGATTCACTCTAGAACATGGGTTTTTTTCTATTTTTTTTAATTTTTGATCTTATCAATTTTAATTACATTTTTCTATTTTCCTTCTGTTTAATTTTCTGGGTTTTTTCTTTTCTTAATCTAATTGCCTGAAACAGATACTAGATCATTGTTTATCAGAATTTCTTCTTTTAAAAATAAGCTTTTAAGGGCTGACCCCGTGACTCACTCGGGAGAGTGCAGTGCTGGGAGTGCGGCAGCACTCCTGCCGCAGGTTCGGATCCTATATAGGGATGGCCAGTGTGCTTACTGGCTGAGCGTGGTGCAGGTGATACCAAGCCAAGGGTTGCGATCCCCTTACCTGTCACAAAACAAAACAACAACAACAAAAATAAAAAATAAAAAAATAAGCTTTTAAGACCATAAATTTTATTTTAAGCCTGGCTTTTAGCTGCATCCCACAAATATTAATATATATCTTTATTATAATTCAGGTGAAAACATTTTCTGATTTCTGTTTTGAGTACTTCTTCACCTATGGGTTGTTTAAAAATACATTGATGAATTTCTGAACATATGGATATTGTTCAAAAATGTTTTTCATTATTAACTTTTAGCATAATTTTACAATGGTAAGACAATATGCTCCATATAATTTCAGTTATTCAAAATTCAAGAAATATGAAAAGTCAAGAAAGTACATCACCACCAAAGGAAAACAATAATTCTTAAGCTCTAGATCTGATAGAAAAGGAAAACCTTGAAATGACTGACAAGGAATTTAAATCAACAATTCTAAGGAAACTAAATGAGATGCAAGAAAACTCAGTTAGACAACACAATTCCATGAGAAAAAATATATAGGATCTGAAAGGAGAAATGTACAAAGAAATCAATGCTGTGAAAAGAATGCAGCAGAGCTTTTGGAGCTGAAAGATTCACTCAGCGAAATAAAAAACACCACAGAGAGTCTAACCACCAGGATAAAACAAGCAGAAGAGAAAATTTCTGACCCAGACAGGCTGTTTGAATTAATACAGGCAGACCTGAAGAAAGAAAAAAAAAGCATTAAAAACATTTAAGAAAATCTAAAAGAGATAACAGACAACCTTAAGTGCTCAAATATCTGAATCATGGGTATTCCAGAAGGAGAGAAAAAAGGAAATGGCATTGAAAACATATTCAATGAAATAATAGAGAAAGTCACAGGTTTTCAGGTACAAGAGGCCAAAGAACTCCAACCACATTCAACCCCACAACTGCCTCTCCAAGACATGTGATAGTCAAAATGGCAAAACTCAAAGACAAAGAGAGAAACTGAAAACCTGCAAGAGAGAACTGGCAAGTCACCTATAAGGGAGCCCCAATCAGATTAACATCAGACTTTTCATCAGAAACCCTAAAAGCCAGAAAAGAATGGGATGATATATTCAAAATGCTAAAGGACAAAAGTTGCTAACCAAGAATACTTTACCCAGCAAGGCTATATTTCCAAAATGAAGGAAATAGCATATTTCTCAGACAAACAGAAACTTTAGGAGTTCAGTACCACATGACCAGCCTTAGAAGAAATTCTCAAGGAAGTACTGGGTTTGATACCTGAAAAACAACCATCATGCCAGGAATACTCAAGAAAGAACAAAACCTACCAGTAAAACAAAAATGCTAACAATAAACAACAATAACAACAAAAATAGTTTACCTACCACCCCCAAAAAACAACAAATATACAAGACAAACAGAAAATCAGAAAGGAAGGAACAAAAGAAACTTGAGACATCTAAACAAAAATCAATAAAATGCTAGGAGTAAATCAACACCTTTCAATAATAACTCTAAATGGAAAGAGATTAAATTCCCCACTCAAAAGACACAGACTGACTGACTGGATTAAATAGGTGCACCCAACTATATACTGCCTTCAAGAGACTCACTTGACCTATAAAGACACACATAGACTAAGACTAAAAGGATGGAAAAGGATATGCCATGCAAATAGAAATGGAAAATTAGCTGGAGTAGCTATTCTTATATCAGATAAAATGGGCTTAAAACCAAAAACCATAAAAAGAGATAAAGAAGGTGAATATGTAATGATCAAAGGATCTACACATCAAGAAGACGTAAAAATCATAAATATATATGCACCCAATATCAGAGCAGACAGATTATAAAGCAAACACTATTAGATCTAAAGAATGAGATAGACACTAACACCATAATAGAAGGGGACCTGAACACCCCAATCTCAACATTGAACAGATCATCTAGGCAACTAATCAATAGAGTAACACAAGATCTAAACAACACTTTAGACCAACTGGACTTGGCAGATATCTATAGAACACTTCATCCAACAACCTCAGAGTATTCATTCTTCTCATCAGCTCATGGAACACTCTCCAGGATAGAATACATGTTAGGTCACAAATCAAGTCCGTAAATATTCAAAAAAATAAATGGAATTATTCGATGTATTTTTCCAGATCACAATGAATTAAAACTAGAAATCAATAACAAATGAAACTCTGGAAACTATACAAACACGTGTAAATTAAACAACATTCTACTTAATGACATTTGGGTCCAAGAAGAAATTAAACAGGAAATCAAATACTTTCTTGAAACTAATGAAAATAATGACACATCATTCCAAAACCTGTGGGATACTGCAACACCAGTACTAAGGGGGAAAATTATCACATTAAATACTTGCTTCAGAAGAATGGAAAGATGGCAAATAAACAACCTAACACCTTACCTTAAAGATCTAGAAAATCAAGAACGATAGATAGAAAGAAATAATTAAGATCAGAGCAGAACTAAATAAAATAGAAAACCAAAACATGATAAAAAAAAAAGATCAATGAAACAAAATGTTGGGTTTTTGACAAGATAAATAAAACTGACAAACCTTTAGCATGGCAAACTAACAAAAGAAGAGAGAAGACCCAAATAACAAAAATTAGAAATGAAAAGGGTGATATTACAACTGATACCTCAGAAATACAAGGAATCATTAGAGACTACTATGTCTCTAAACAACTATGTGCCAACAAATGTGAAACTGGAGGAAATGGATAAATTTCTGGACACACACAAACTACCAAAACTGAGCCAAGAAGATATAGAAAATCTGAACAGACCAATAACAATAAAAGATATTGAAGCTGTTATCAGAAGGATCTCTACAAAGAAAAGCCTAGGACCGGATAGATTCACTGCAGAGTTCCACCAAACCTTCAAAGAGGAATTGATACCAATTCTCTACATCTATTCCAAAAGATTGAAAGAGACGCCATTCTCTCAAACTCATTCTATGAGGCAAACACCACCCTGATACCAAAACCAAAGATACGTCAAAAGTAGAAAACTACAGACCAAAATCCTTGCTGAATATAGATGCAAATACCCTCAATAAAATACTAGCTAACAGAGTACAGCAACACATACACAAAATTATCCACCTCAAGCAAATGAGATTCATCCCAGGGATGCAAGGTGTGTTCAACATATACAAATCAATAAATGTGATACACCACATCAATAAAAGCAAAGACAGAAACCATATGATCATCTCTATAGATGCTGAGAAAGCATTGGACAAAATTCAACATCAGTTCATGATAAAGACTCTCCACAAGTTAGGTATAGATGGAAAGTATCTCAACACAATTAAAGCCATATATGATAAAGCCCACTGCCAATATCACGCTGAACAGGAACTAGACAAGGATGCCCACTCACCACTCCTATTCAGCATAGTGTTGGAAGTACTAGCCAGAGCAATCACAGAAGCGAAGGAAATAAAGGGCATCCAGATTGGAAAAGATGAAGTCAAACTGTCCCTGTTTGTGGATACTATCTGCTCTATTATCCTATATATTGAACAGCCTGGTACTGGCATTAAAACAGACACACTGATCAATGGAATAGAATAGAGAACCCAGAAATCAACCCAAACACCTACAGCCATTTGATCTTTGACAAAGGCACCAAGTCTACACACTGGGGAAAAGACTGCCTCTTCAGCAAATGGTGCTGGGATAACTGGATATTCATATGTAGGAGAATGAAACTAGGACTGTACCTCTCACCATATACCAAAATCAACACAAAGTGGATTAAATAATTAAATATATATCCTGAAGCAGTAAAACTCCTTAAAGAAAATATAGGGGAAACACTCCAGGAAGTAGGAGTGGTATAGACATCATGAATATGACCCCAAAAGCACAGGCAACTAAAGGAAAAATAAACAAATGGGATTATATCAGACTAAGAATCTTCTGCACAGCAAAAGAAACAATCAACAGAGTTAAAAGAAAACCAACACAGTGGGAGGAAATATTTGCAAAATGTACATCTGACAAAAGGTTAATATCCAGATTATACAAGGAACTCAAACAAATTTACAGCAAAAAAACAAACAGCCCAATTAAAAAATGGGCAAGGGAGTTGAATAGGCATTTCTCAAAGGAAGTTATACAAATGATCAACAGACAAATGAAAAAATTCTCGACCTCACTCAGCATCTGGGAAATGCAAATCAAAACCACTTTGAGAGACCATCTCACTCCAGTCAGGATGGCTATTATCCAAAAGACTGAGAATGATAAGTGTTGGGGAGGTTGCAGAGAAAAAGCAACTCTGATACACTGTTGGTGGGACTCCAAAATATTGTAGCCTTTATGGAAAATGGTATGGAGGTTCCCCAAGCAATTACAGATAGATCTTCCAGATGGCCCAGCTATTCTACTGCTGGGAATATACCCAGAGGAATGGAAATCATCATGCCGAAGGGATACCTGTACGCCAGTGTTTATTGCAGCACTATTTACAATAGCCAAGAGTTGCAACCAGCCCAAATGCCCATCATCAGATGGGTGGATATGGAAACTGTGGTATATCTACACAATGGAATACTACTCTGCTATAAAAAAGAATGAAATATTACCATTCGAAGCAACATGGATGGACTTAGAAAAAATTATATTGAGTGAAATAAGACAGGCACAAAAAGACATACCACATGTTCTCACTTATTTGTGGTAGCTAAAAATAAATAAATAAACACACAAACAAATAAAGGGTGGTGTGGGAAGAAGACACAACAATCACAACAATTCCTTGAACTTGTTAAGACAAGTGAACAGATATGATGTAGGTGGGGGAGGGAAGAGAGGGAGGGGACAATGGAATAGGATCATGAAAATCAACTATAATGTATATTGAGAAGTTAAAATTAAAAAAAAGAAAAAGAAAAAGAGAAAAAGTAAAAAAAACCTGATGGCTGTAGGTAAACACACACACACACACAAAATGTGTGTTTCATCCGTCTTTCTGGTGTGCATTGACTTTTTAAATGCTATAATGCAAACATGTATATAAAAAAAGTAATTTTTAATTATGAAAAAAATAATAAAATTTACTGAGAGTTGCTTTATGAATCAATATTGGTCAACAATGGCAAATATTTTATGAATATGTACCTGAAAAGTTTTATTACTCTGTACTTTGGGGGTATGCTGCTTAATATACAACAATCTGGTCCAGTTTGTTAAACATGTGGTTTAAATCTTTTATGTGACTACTGACTTTTTAATTCTTCTTTAAAGGTTGGTATGATTCAGCAGTAAAGCCATCTGGTCCTGGGCTTTTCTTTATTGGGAGACTGCATCGATGTTGTTGCTTGTTATTGCTCTGTTCAAGTTTTCTGTTTCTTCTTGGTTCAATCTTGAAAGTTTGTATGTGTCCAGAAATTTATCCATTTCCTCCAGGTTTTCAAATTTTGGGGCATGTAGTTGTGTGTAATAATCTCTAATGATTTTTTGTATTTCTGTTGTATAAGTTGTAATGTCTCCTTTTTATTTCTGATTTTTTTAACTTGGGTCTTCTCCCTTTTTTTTTTTAATTAACGTAGCTAATGGTTTGTCTATTTTGTTTATCTTCTCAAAAAGCCAACTTTTGTTTCATTGATCTTCTGTATTATTTTGGGGATCTGTATTTCATTTAGTTCTGCTCTGATCTTAATTATTTCTTTCCATCTACTAACTTTGGGGTTGGATGGTTCTTGTTTTTCTACTTCTTTGAGGTGTAGCATTAGGTTGTTTACTTGAAATCTTTCTATTTTTTTATGTAAGCATTTATTGCTAAGAACTTCCTTCTTAATACTGCTTTTGCAGTATTCCCCAGGTTTTGATATGATGTGTCTTTATTTTCATTTGTTTCTAAAAATTTTTTGATTTCTTGTTTATTTTTTTCTTGTACCCATAGGTCATTCAGTAGTCTGTTGTTTAATTTCCATGTATTTGTATAGAGTCCTGAGTTTCACTTGTTATTAATTTCTAGTTTTAATCCATTGTGGTCTGAAAAGATACTTGAGATGATTTCAATTTTTTTAAAGTTATCGAGACTTGATTTGTGACCTAACATGTGGTCTATCCTGGAGAATGCTCCATGTGCTGATGGGAAGAATGTATATTCTGTAGTTGTTGGATGAAATGTTCTGTAGATATCTGCCAGGCCCAATTGGTCTAATCTTAGCCAGGCTAATAGATATGCAATGGTATCTCATTGTGGTTTTAATTAGCATTTACCCAATGAATTATGTTGTTGAGCATCTTCTCATGTGCTGATTTGCCGTCTGTATACTTTCTTTGGTGAAGTGTCTTTTCAAATTTGCCATTTTCAAATCGGGTTGTTTGTTTTCTGATTTTTTTTTTTTTTTTTTTTTGGTTTTGAGAGTTCTTGATATATTGTACATGCAAGTCCTTTATCAGATTTATGTTTTGTGAATATTTTATCCCACTCTGGGATTGCCTTTGCATTTTTCAAAAAGTAGATGCTTTTAATTTTTTATGAAGTTCAATTTATCAGTTTGCTCTTTTTCGGGTCATATTTTTGTTGCCAATATAAGAAATATTTTCCTAACCTAAGATCACAAAGTTTTTTACTATGTGTTCTCTTAGAAGTTTGATAGCTTTAGTTTTGACATATAGGTCAAAACATATAGATTTAGTAGAGTTAGTATTTATACATAATGTGAGGTATAGATAGAATTTCATAATTTTGCTTATGGATATCCAATTGTTCCAACATCCTTCTTTGAAAAAAATAATTCTTTCTAAACTGGATTGCCTTTGCAACTGTGTCATAAATTAGTCGTTCATGTGTGTGTTGTCTCTTTCTGGACTCTCTATTTTATTCCACTTATTTGTCCATCTTTGCACCAATACTACATGATCTGGCAAACTGTGTCTTGAAATCGTGTAGGTTTAGCTCTTTAATTTTGCTCCACTTTGTGAAAAATGTTTTGCCGTTTTGGGATCTTTTGCATTTCTTATGACTTTTAGGATCAGCTTGTCAACTTGTGCAAAAGAGCATGCTGGGATTTTGGTTGGGATTATGTGACTATGGATCAATTGGGGAGAATTAATATCTTAAAAATAATAAATCTTATGACCCATAAAGATGGTATATGTCTCCATTTGTTTAGGTCTTCTTTAATTTCTCTCACCAGTGTTTTGTAGTTTTCAGTATACAGGTCTTTCACATTTTGTAAGATGAATCCTGAAGTAGTTCATATTTTTATGCTATTTTAAATGCCATTTTTTTCAATATCTGACTTATTATTATAGGTACATGAAGAAATATTTGATTTTCTATATCAATCTTGTATCCTGCAACTTTGCTCAACTCACTTTTTAGTTCTAGTAGTTTTTTTGTAAATTCCATCAGATTTGCTACCTTAACAACCATATCTTCTGTGAATAAAGACAGTTTTATTTCTTCCTTTACAATTTGGAGGCCTTTTATATCTTTTTATTGCCTGATTGCACTGGCTAGAACCTCTGGTGCAATGTTGAATACAGAGCAGACATTCTGTTTTGTTCCTGATCTAAGGGTAAAACATTCAGGCTTTTGCCATTACAAATGATGTTAGCTGTAGGTTTTTTAATAGATGCCTTTTATAAGGTTGAATAAGTCCCCTTCTATTCCTATTTTCCTGGTTTTTTTTAATCAGTAATGGATGGTAGATTTATTAAATGCTTTTTCTGCATCTATTAAGATGATCATAAGGTTTTTCTTTTTAAGTTTAGTTTAGTTTTTTAGTTTGTATAATACAAGACAGTTTCATTGCCCTAAAAATTCTCTGTGCTCCACCTATTAATCCCTCTCTCCCTCTACCTAAACTCCTGGCAACCACTGATATTTCTATTGTCTCTAAAGTTACTCCTTTTCCAGAAAGTAACATAGTTGGAGTCATACAGTGTTTAGATTTTTCAGACTTCTTTCACTTAGCAATATGCATTTGTGGTTCCTTCATGTATTATCACAGCTTGATAGCTTCTTTCTTTGTAGTGCTGAATAATATTCCATTGTAAGGATGTACCACAATTTGTTTATCCATTCACCTATTGAAGGACATCTTGGTTGCTTCCAAGTTTGGGCGATTATTAATAAGACTGCTATAAACATTAGTGTGCAGTTTTTGTGTGGATACGAGTTTTCAATTCATTTGAGTAAATACCAAGGAGCATGATTGCTACATTGTGTGGTAATACTATGCTTAGCCATGCAAAACATTGCCAGGCCAACTTCCAAAGTGGGTATACCATTTGCATTCCCATTAGCAAAGGCTAAAGTTCTTTTCACTCCATATCCTCACCAGCATTTGGAATCATCGGTATTTTGGATTTTAGTCATTCTAACATGTCTATAGTTATATCTCATTTTTTCTTTTAATTTTTATTTCCTTTTTTAAAACTGATGTTGTTCTATAAAGTGTTTAGAATTTTTTTCTTGCTATATATTCAGCTTGGCCTGTGTAGTGCTTCTTTAGTCTATGGCTTGATGTCTTTCATCACTTTGGGGAAGTTCCCAGCCATTATTTCTCTAATAATCTCTGCTTATCCTTACACTTCATTTTGGGGAGTCCAATTATATATGAGTTAGACCTTTTCATTGTGTCCCAATAGTCTCTAATACCCTTTTCTGTATATTTCCTACTTTTTGATTTTCTGTGTTTCAGTCTGGATATCTTTATTCTGATCCATACTCCAGTTAAATAATTCTCTATCCTTCTGCATCAAATCTGTAGCTAGAACAATCTATTAATTTCTTAATCCTAATTATTTGTTTCCATTTCTGTAGTTTCCATCTGACTTTTTTTTAAAGTGTCAGTTTCTATAGCAAACTTCTTCATATTTTCTTTAAATTTCCTGAATGTATTAATTATTGTCATTTTGAAATCTTTGAATTATATCTCCATTATATGGACCTCCTTTGAGTATATTTTCATTGTGTGCTTTTTCTATTGGCTTTTGATCAAATTTTTCCTTCTTATATGCCTGGCTATTTTTAAACCAACTGTTCAACATTCTATATGAAAAAATGAAGTGATAATTTGAGGTTCTGGATGATGTAATCTTCCTCCAGACTTCATTTATTTTTCTTTTGTCTCCAGCATTCAGATACTTTAGGGGAACTAGAAATTCCAGAGTAACTTAATTCAATCAGGGAATGATGTTATCCAAAACTAGGCTTTAGTATCTCTGAAAGCTGGAACCTTCCATTTCACACTTAATCTTAGAGTGTAGTCCTTTAGAATTCTAACAGAAATCCTGTAGTATATGTCAGGACCCCTCCTTCTTGGTGGTCTTGAACTCAAATATTTGTCCCAGGATCCCTCTGAGTCTGTTTAAAGTTCTGTGTCACTTATTAGCCTCTCAGACACTGCTTTTGGAATTGTCAAATGACTTGAGGTAAAAAGCAGTGCCAAACACCAGGCTCTCTTCTCTGGCTTTTCTTCTGTATAGGATCTTAGTGCCATTAATCCTTGCACCTTCATAGCTCTCTTATGCCTTCAAAAAGAGCTTTTCAATATTTTGTTCAGATTTTCTAGTTGTTCTCAGTGACAGAGTTGTTACTTTGCCAGAAGTTGAACTCTCTCTCAGCCCATGAATGATATAGGTTTTAGAAACATTAATTGAGTGTTTCCTATGTGCTGAGTGCTAAATAAAAGGCTCATCACATGTCTTGACTCATATAATCCTCACAGTAACTCTGGGCACAAGAATTCACATTTCACAGACAAAGGTAAAGACATTGTCTAGGAATATATATCTAGCAAGCTCTAGATGTGGAATTTCATGCATTTAGTTCTTTCTTTGTCCCCACAGCTTATGCTGGATATCAGTAATTATTTTCATGATAAATGAAACAAGCTCATATACTAGAAAATGTAATTCTAGTCACAGTTACAGAAGTTGAAACTTTCCTGGCATTCTGCTTGGGTAGTAATAGATCTGCTTTAGTATTTACTTCAATCTGTTTCTTATTTTTCCTAATATGTATTTGGAAAGGTTCCAAATGCACTGAAAAATAGAGAATGCAATGAAATGAACCCTAAGGGACCTATCACATAGTTTCAATCATCATAAATATTTTGTCATTTTAGAAAAATCTATTCCACTTTATCTTCCTTCTTGTCATAGCTTTTAAATGACATTCTGAAATTTACCCCTTAAATACCTTAGCATGCTTCTCCAAAGATAAAAATATTTTTGCTTTGTGTTTTTAAAAGTTTCTACTGAATGTATCTTGCTCATAGCAAATAGTAGTTCTATTTTTAAAAAAAGGATCAGTATCCCAGGAGCTCCATTCTAGGCATATACTCAGGAGAATTAAGTGTATGTGTTCACCAAAATACATGTACGAGAATGTCCGTAGCAGCAGTATCCATAATAGTCAAAAATTGAAAACTACCCAATGTCCAACAGAAGTAGAATGTATAAATAAATTATAGTATATTTATACAACAGAACAAACTACTGCCACATGAAACAACGTGAGTGAATTTCACAGAGATAATACTGAATAAAATAACCAGACAAAAAATACATACTATATTACTCCATTGATATAATTTTCAAAAACAGGAATCAATTCATAGATGGTAGACCTTAGAAAAATGTATAACTTTGGGAGGGAGCCTTCTGGGATGATCAAAATGTTCTTTATTTTGATCTGGGTGGGAGTCATACAGGTGAATACATATGCAACAATTCATAGAGTTTGTACCCTTTACCTTTTATTGAAGTATTGAATTATACTTAAACAAACAAAAAAAGCAACTTTTAAAAAGAAGCAATAAGTATGCTCTAGACCAGGAGTTGGCAAAATTTTTCTGTAAAGGGCCAGAGAGTAAATATTTTTGGTTTTGTGGGCCATAGGGTCTCTGTCACAACTGTCCACGACTGTTATTTGTAACACAAAAGCAGCCATAGAGGATACATAAACTCATGAGCGTGACTATGTTCCAATAAAACGTTGTGAATGGACATTGACATGTAAATTTGGTATAAATTTCATTTGTCATGATATACTATTCTTCTTTGGACTTTTTTTAACCATTTAAAAATGTAAAACCACTCTTAACTCATGGGACATACAAAAGCAGGCAATGGATTACGTTTAGCCCACAGGCTGTAGTTCACCAATCCCTGCCCTGATGTGTGTGTGTGTATAAACATATCAGGAATGTATACGTGAATATGGGCATGAGAACTTGAGCAGTTCTAGAAGACCTGGAGGCCAAAATAGAACTGACAGTCACATGTGGAAGATTTATTCCAGGCTTTCTGCAATTGTAGGGAGAGACAAAAAGAGCCAAAGTTCCGTGGTGATTGGTGACAATGGTCAGTAACGGGAATGTATATTGTTATTTTCACACTATGATTTAACGTGAAAATAAATAACGCTCGGGGATTGTTATCATTAGTCTACTGTAAGAGCATTTAACATTTTCTTCCCGCTGTGCTTTTTATTTACCTGAAAATTTTACTACACACAGTGGTGACAGTAGTAATTTGGGATTTCAGGGAGATGGCACTAAATGCAGGCAGCTTGTGCGTGAAATATCTCAAATGAACTTCTCTCACCAGCCCATCTCCAAAGCAGACTCCTTTTATGAACATGTTTTTCTGTGGCTCGGAAGTATTCACGGAAGTGGTAATAATAATAAGATTTGGCACTTATATGGTGTTTTCTCCTCACAGTAACTCTTCAAAGTGCTTCTCTAAAAAGAACCTAAGGGGTACATTTTAAGGCCATCTTCTTTTCACAGCAGGAGCCACAATTTTTACTAACTCCAGAGAATAATGGTAGTCTTTTTAAAAACTTGGCTGAGTTTGCTGTAAGAAAACTCTGGCTATGATCAGCATTTTTCCTATAAAAACGATGCATTTCACCTTCTTAATTCTATCTTTTCTATTCTTCCATTACACAAAATGCAACTAATTATATAAATGGAAGTTTACTCATCTAACCTAATAACCACTTTGTAGAACTTGACTTACTTGAATAATTATATTAACAAAAACATTTCATATCTGTTTAATCTGGATAATTATTTTTCCATGCTGCCAAAATTTATTTAATTCTTATATGATAAACACTAGAGGAATAAGGAGTAATTAGATATGAGTTTCCTCAGAGAGCTCACCACCTTGTGGGAGAGACAAATTTGGAGGACAAGTGCCATCTTAGTCCTTTGCAGTGGGCTCTTTCTGATAACACACTCCTTTAGGCAAACATGTGCTGGCATCTGACAAAAGTGTCCGTTCCAAGAATTGCCCGGGATAAAGTGTTGCTGTCTTGAAGTAGGTTTCTCTTCTCCCTGTACCAAAGCTCTACCACAATCTGCTCTGGCCTTTTGGCTTTAACTATCTACTTTGATTTGACCTCCCCAGCTTACTGGACTCAACCTCCTATTCAGTTCAGCCACGCATTCTCCCTTGATTTCAACCTTTTTGAGGTTTCAAGGGAAAGAATTGCTCCATTAGTCTTAGACCCAAAGGACCACGATAGCCTGGCTGATCACTAGCCTGGGGAGAAAGTTCTAGACATACATCACAAATAGGGATAATATAATTGAGTTGAACAATTGCAATAAGAGCATGGAGGAAGGAGCCAAACTTCCATGTGCGGATATTTGGTAATTTTCTGACCCAATTTAATGGCTTCCCAGAGAATAAATATCTTCATCCAAAATAGAGAAAATATAGGAAATAATGATGATTATTTTTGCCTATGTTGCCATATTCAAACATACAGGAAGTTTTCCTGCATATACATAAGCAAGGAGAGTTTGAAATCTTGCAGTCTACAATTTTCTGTTGCACTGATAACTTGATCAATTGCTATATTAAATTTCTGAAATAAGGCTCCCTTAATCTTTGAGTAGATGCCTATTCACATGCTTCAAGCTCAGGAAGTTTTTCACATCTAAAAAGCTGTTTTTTTCTTTTCTATTCAGCCTATTTTTCATTAAGCTGAGCAGCATGGCCGAGCCAGTGAGCAGAGCATCCAAAAGGATAATAATAGTTAGGTTTTCTCTTTGTGGGACTACATCAGTTCAAGCAGGAAAATCAATGCACCTGCGGGAGAGTACAATACTATTCCAGCATCATTAATGCTCAGATGCAACAAAAACCACAGGGGAAAAAAAAACAAAACTCACTCAACTTTGGCCATGCAGAGAAACAACAGGTGAGGTGGCTAAGCTCCCCCTCAGTTGCCTGGAAAGGAATGTCCATCTGAAAGGCATTCCCAGGTTTACTTTCTTAGTGACTGCAGCTACTGAAATTGAAGCTGCATATTTAAAGTACTCCAGGCTTTTAAAAAGCTTTGCCATCTATGCTTTTTATCACACTTACTTTGGAAAGAAGGCTTGATAGTGATATTTTCCTTGTTTTCCTGGTAACAAAGCTTGAGAAATGGGGAGTTCAGGAAGGAGAAAGTTGCATCACTAGAGTCAGAAATAGACCTTTTTGAAGTGAAGGGTTCCACTTAGCTATCTTACTGGCTGAGCTATGCAACGTCTGTTACACAAATCCTTAGAATTTGAAGGTCTCGCTATTCTTACCACTACTAAAAGAAACTTCTCTGAAAGTAAATAATCCCTGTCTGATCTCTTCCCACATTAAATGGAAAAACCTGAGGGAGCTTGGAAGAGTTATGGAGGCTTAGTCGACCTCTCTCAGAAATGTGCAAGTCCTCCTAGAAAGGAGAAATCCTTATGTTGCCCCTCAAATTAGTTAGCTATGCTGCTGAGTAACAAATTGAACCAAAATTCTGTGGCTTAAAACAGGAAGCAGATTAGCTGAGCTAGAATAGACTCCAGTCTCTAGGAGTCAGTCTCTGGGTTACATTCAAGTGTGTTCTCATGTCTCCACATTCTCCTTAGACCAGAGATTACCTTGGATAGGCTGTCCTCATGGCAACCACAGGAACACAAGAGACCAAACACAGACATGTAAGCAAATTTAAAGCTTGTGTTTGTCACAACTGTTAACACTCCATTGGCCAAAATAAGTCACATGGCCACACCCAAAGTCACGACCTGAGGAAACACACTCAGCCCCACCATGCAGCCAGGGCAAGTATGTGGATATATAAGGAAGGAAATGAAGTATTGTGAGCAATGTCCCAACCTATCTTATCCTCCAAATGGAAGGGATATTCTCTGCTTGGAACTGGAAGATTGCTGTATAATAGCAAGGATTCCTCTTTGGCCTCTGCAGGAAAAAGTATCTAGTTGTTCACTGACTAGTCTCATTCTATTTATTAAGGCTGATGGGGATTGACTGTTTTCATAGTCACATAATTCAGGGAAGTTAAAAAGAGAGGGAAAATTTTCTTCTGTGGTCTCAAAAAGTCTAGATCTGTTCTATTCAATATAGTAGCCACTTGTGGCAATCTCAATTTAAATTTAAACTAATTAGGATTAAATAAAATTAAATATTCAGTTCCTCAGTTGTACTAGCTCCATTTAAAGTAATCAATAGCATAACAAGAACAGTTAGTCATGGGAAAGAAATAAAAGACATCCAAATTAGAAAGGAAGAAGTTATATTATCCCTGTTCGATTAAGTAAAGGGTCTTGAGCTGGGAAAATTATCCTGGATTATCTGGGCGCACCTAGTGTAATCACAAGAGATCCTATAAGAGGGAGGCAGAAAGGTCAGAGTCACACATATGGTGATGTGATGGCGGAAACAGAGGGACAAAGAAAAAGAGAATTGAAGATGCTACACTCCTGGCTTTGAAGATAAAGGAAGGGGCCATGCGCCAAGGAATGCAGGCAGCCTCTAGAAGCTGGAAATGGCAAGGAAACAGATTGTTCCCTGGATCTGCCAGAAGGAACACAGCCCTGTGGATCCATTTTAGATTTCTGACCTCCAGAACTAAATGATAATAAATTTATGTTGTTTTAAGCCACTAATTTTTTGGTACTTTGTTACAGCCACTATAGAAAACTAATAACCTCTCCATGAGGGATATGAAGTCTATGAGGGAGGGACCATGTCTGTCTCATTCACTACTATATCTGCAGCACCAATATTGTGTCTTTTTAAGAGCACAGACTCATAATTACTTGAGGATTAATGAGTGTATGGATAAAAGGCTAACATAAGCTCCAAAAGGCCTTTTTTTTTTTTTTTTTTTTAGTTTTAGGAGCCATTTTATTTAATGTTATTCCCCCTCTAATAACCATAGATTTGTTCTCTCCATCTGAAAGATTAACTGTTCCTCTTGATTTGTTGCCTAGATGATCTGTCCAGTACTGAGACAGGTGTGATCAAGTCCTCCCCTATTATCGTAAAGCAGATGCTTCTTCTATTACTCTGGACTGTGCTTTGTGGCTTTGTGAAGAGAGAGAACCTCTTCTTCTTTTTTTTTTTTTTTTGGTCTCCACTAGTGCCTCTCCTTCTGTCAATGCAGTTGAGAGTCAGGCGTGCCATCTGCAGGATGGCTGTGACTACTGCTATAGAGACTAGCCACTTTTCTGGCAGCCATGGCAATTGCAGTGGGTATGGTGGGCTACCCATGTGGAAATGGTGTTTTTGGTGTGCTCTTTACCTGCTTGTGGCTGGGTTCGGTTTCCCCCGGCTCCATCCCTCAGAATGCTGGTGGGGACCCAGGGTGGCGGCAGCAGCTTGCTTAGATGCAGCATGGTTCAGCTTCCCCCGGCTCCATGCCTCAGGACCGCATAGGCTGTTCAGGAGCATGTTGTTTAGTTTCCATGTATTTGTATATTTTCCTGAATTTTACTTGGTATTGATTCCTAGTTTTAATCTGTTGTGCTCTGAAAAGATACTTGAAATGATTTCAATTTTTTAAAATTGTTGAGACTTCATTTGTGACCTAACATGTCATCAATCCTAGAGAATGCTCCATGTGCTGATGAGAGGAATGTATATTCTGCAGTTGTTGGATGAAATGATCTGTAGATATCTGCCAGGCCCAATTGGTCTAAAGTATAGTTAAAATCCTCTGTTTCTCTGTTGATTTGTTGCCTACATGATCTGTCCAGTGCTGAGAGAGGGGTGTTCAGATCCTCAACTGTTATTCTATTGGGTTCTATCTCTTTCTTTAGCCCTACGAGTGTTTGCTTTACATATATGAGTGCTCAAGTATTGGTGCATATATATTTCTGACGTTTATGTCTTCTTGCTGGATAGACCCCTTTATCATTATATAATGGCCATTATGACTCCTTTTATAATTTTTTGCTTTAAAGTCTATTTTATCTGGTATAAGATTAGCTACTCCTGCTCATTTCTGGTTTCCATTTGTGTGGTATATCTTTTTCCATCCCTTCACTATTAGTCTGTGGAGGTCTTTACAGGTGAGGTGAGTCTCTTGAAGACACCATATAATTGGGTCTAGCTTTTTTTTTTTCCTTTTTGTCTTTTTTCATGACCGGCAACGGGATGGCCACCCTCGGTGTCACGCCCGCACCGCGCTCAACCAGTGAGCAGACCAGTCTCTATATGGGATCCGAACCCTCACCGGGAGTGCTGCCGCACTCCCAAGCGCCGCACTCTACCGAGTGTGCCACCGGGATGGCCCGGGTCTAGCTTTTTAACCTAATCAGTCAGTCAGCGTCTTTTGACTGAGGAGTTTAATCCATTTTTTGTTTTTTTAGAGTTTTAATTCTTTGAAGGTTTGGTACAACTCTGCAGTAAATCCGTCCAGTCCTGGGTTTTTCTTTGTTCAGAGACTTCTGATAACAGCTTCAATCTTTTATTATTATTGGTTTGTTCAGATTTTCTATATCTTCTTGGCTCAGTTTTGGTAGTTTGTATGTGTCCAGAAATTTATCCATTTCCTCCAGATTTTCAAATATGTAGGCATATAGTTGTTTATAGTAGTTTCTAAGGATTTCTTGTATTTCTGAGGCATCAGTTGTAATATCACCTTTTTCATTTGTGATTTTTGTTATTTGGGTCTTCTCTTCTTTTTTTCGTTAGTCTTGCTAATGGTTTGTCAATTTTATTTATCTTTACAAAAAAAACAATTTTTGTTTCATTGATCTTTTGTATCATGTTTTGGTTTCCTATTTCATTTAGTTCTGCTCTGATCTTAATTATTTCTTTCCATCTACTTACTTTGGGTTTGGATTGTTCTTGTTTTTCCAGCACTTTAACTTGAAGTGTTAGGTTGTTTACTTGCCATATTTCCAATCTTCTGAAGTAAGCATTTAATGTGATAAATTTCCCCCTTAGTACTGCTTTTTCAGTATCCCACAGGTTTTGGTATGATATGTCATTATTTTCATTAGTTTCAATAAATTTTTTGATTTCCTGTTAATTTCTTCTTGGACCCTTATTTCATTAAGTAGATTGTTGTTGAATTTCCATGTGTTTGTATAGTTTCCAGAATTTCATTTATTATTGATTTCTAGTTTTAATCCATTGTGATCTGGAAAAATACATGGAAAAAATTCCAATTATTTTGAATTTGTTGAGACTTGATTTGTGACCTAACCTGTGATCTATCCTGGAGAATCTTCCATGTGCTGATGAGAAGAATGAATATTCTGAGGTTGTTGGATAAAATGTCCTGTAGATATCTGCCAAGTCCAATTGGTCTAAAGTATTGTTTAGATCTTGTGTTTCTCTGTTAATTCTTTGCCTAGATTATCTGTCCAATGTTGAGAGTGGGGTGTTCAGATTCCCTGTGATTACGGTATTAGTGCCTATCTCTTTCTTTAGTTCTAATAGTGTTTGCTTTATAAACATGGCTGCTCCAACAATGGGTGCATATATATTTATGATTTTTATGTCTTCTTGATGGATAGATCCTTTTATCATTATATAGTGGTCTTCTTTATCTCTTTTGGCACTTTTTGGTTTAAAGTCTATTTTATCTGATATAAGAATAGCTACTCAAGCTCGTTTTTTGTTTCTATTTGGATGGTATATTTTTTTCCATCCTTTCACTCTTTGTCTATGTGTGTCTTTACAGGTGAGGTGAGTCTCTTGAAGGTAGCATATTGTTGGGTCCACCTTTTTAATCCATTCAGTCAGTCTGTGTCTTTTGAGTGGGGAATTAAATCCTTTTAACATTAAGAGTTGTTATTGAAAAGTGTTGATTTACTGCTAGGATTTTATTGATTTTTGTTTGGATGTCTTAAGTATCTTTCATTCCTTTTTTTCTAATTTACTGTTTGTTTTCTATGTTTTGTTGGGTTTTTGGGGGGTGGTCAATAAAATTTTTTTCTCTTTATTGTTAGCATTTTTGTTTGACTGATGGGTTTTGTTCTTTCTTGAGTACTTATGGCATTGGTGGTTGTTTTTCATGTACCAAACCCAGTACTCCCTGGAGAATTTCTTCTAAGGCTGGTCGTGTGGTACTGAACTCCTGCTGTTTTCATTTGTCTGAGAAATACACTATCTGCCCTTCATTTTGGAAGGCTAGCCTTGCTGGGTAAAGTATTCTTAGCTGGCAATGTTCGTCTTTTAGTATTTTGAATATATCATCCCATTCTTTTCTGGCTTTTAGGGTTTGTGATGAAAAGTCTGATTTTAGTCTGATTGGGGTTCCCTTATAGGTGACTTGACGCTTCTCTCTTGCAGCTTTTAAGATTCTCTCTTTGTCTTTGAGTTTTGCCAGTTTGACTACAACATATCTTGGAGAGGACCTTTTGGGGTTAAATATTTTGGGGGATCTTTGAACCTCCTGGATCTGAAGGTTTGTGTCTTCCCCTATATCTGGGAAGTTTTTTCATTTTTCTTCCCCTTCTGGAATACCCATTATTTGGATATATGAGCACTTAAAGTTGTCTGTTCTCACTCTTTGATTTTCTGCACTTTTTAAATTTTTTTCTTTTTTTTTTCTTTCTTTCTTTCTTTTTCTTTTTTTTTTTTTTTTTGTCTGTTTGTGTTATTTTGAACAGCCTATCTTCAAGGTCAGAAATTCTCTCTTCTGATTGTTCTAGCCTGCTGGTTAAGCTCTCCGTTTTGTTTGTTTGTTTGTTTGTTTGTTTTGTTTTTTTCATTGAATGAATCCTTCAGCTCCACAAGCTCTGCTACATTCTTTTTCAAGGCATTGATTTCTTGGTACATTTCTTCTCTAAGACCTGTATACTTTTTCTCATTTCATTGTGTTGTCTAACTGAGTTTTCTTGTATTTCATTTAGTTTCCTTAGAATTGTTGCTCAACATGCCTTGTCAATCATTTCAAGGAATTCCTGTTCTATGGGATCTAGAGCTTGAGAGTTATTATTTAACTTTGGTGATATCATACATTCATGGTTTTTCATATTTCTAGTATCTTTCCTTTGTTTTTTAGTCATTGTGGCAGGGGGTTTCACGGTCCGCTCATTTCACCCTAGTGTCTGCCCTGGAACCTACAGGGACTGCCAATTCAGTGTGGTTGCCTTGGGGTCTGTGGTCCTGGTAGCTCTCAGTCCTCTCTGGATGGCAGGGACTGGCATGGGATGGGGGATCCCCTATTTTCCCATTAACTTTTTAGAGTACACTCATATATCATAAGAAGAAGTCTATTTCTACAAAGGATATTTATAAATTGTAAAGTGCTGAATAGATATAAAATCAACTATAATTATTATAATTATCAACACCAACTGGAATTCCAAAAGTCAGGTTTCCCTTAGATCATCAAAGAAGGTTTATTAAATAAAACACTATTTCTAAGGGAATCCTATAAGAATAAGAGTTTATAAGAATCTTATAAGTATAAGAATCTAATCCTATAAGAATCTATAAGAATATTTTAGCATTATCTCATTTATAGGACAGTTTTGTTAAAATTAGAGTTATTGAAAATTAGCCCAATTCACTGCCTGCAGTATTTTACTGTCTTGCTGTTGCCTGTAAGGTCTTAGAGACCACCCTAAGCAAAATGTTGGGTTCTCTTAAAAACATTCTTGTCATTCCTTACATCACTGTTCTTCTTATGTTGAGACAAACTTTACCTAACCTTTACCAGAAACTCAATCCCTTCCTTCTTTGCCTCTCTCTGCCCAACAGGAACCCCTTAGCCAGCTACTTCACTTGAAAGCATATGAAAACAACACACTTTTGTGTTGTTTTTTCAAGAGCATGTTAATAAAGTACCAAGATAAGCCACAGGGGTACATGTCAAGTGGGAACATTTTAGACACAAAGGATAAACCTACTATGGAGATATCTGGAGAAAAGAATGTTACACTGCTGGCCCTTAATTTAGATAACAACCAATTTTTCCAACTGATAAGGTCAATTATATATGGTAATGAGTGACACCAAAGGCACAGTTCCTCTTTGTACTTGCAGTAGGCAGAAAAGTCTCCTGTCAGTTCTATGTGATCCCAGTAATTCAACAAAATGGATTTCACCTTAAAGTGCACTGCTCTCTACTCAAATTTTACAGCTACCTCTCTCCCAATAATATGACCTTCCTTCACTTCACTTTAAAGGCTTCTTCTGTTCTTCCATATCACTCACATAAAACAACCGTAGAATCAAGTTACCTTATAGCAACAGAATATGAGCCTCTGTCCACAAGTTAAAGAATGGTTCTGGGTTTATATCTCAATGATTTGCTGAATATAAACGCACTACTGAAAACTGATGGTATAAAGTCAGTAGCTTAGTTACTAGTAACACACCAATACTGATTTTCTATATTTGACAAATATATCATGGTAATGTGAGATGATACAATTAAAAGAAACAAACACATTGAGGGGTATATGGGAATCCCCCTATACTATGTGTGTGACTATTCTGTAAATTTAAAAGTATTCCAAAGAATAAGTTTCTTCTAAAAATTGATGAGGAGGTCCATGGGCCAATTCCTTTGGGAAACTTTTAGTTAAGCAATTAATTTTCCTGATGCTTGTAGTTATCATAGCTTCAGGAGTATCTAATAAGCATTGTAACTTTATCAAAGGGAATATATGGTGCTGCATTTTCCAAACATATTTGGCCAGAAACCTTTCTTTTTTCCTTCAAAAAGTTTCTTACCACAAAAGTGCTGACATAGAGAAAGTTTCTCCCAATGTGTCATAGACTTCTGTCCTATACTGGACCATGTTCAAATTTTAATCAGCATCTTTGTTTGAAGAGACAAAGAAGCCATGAACATTAAATTGGCAGAAGATGTGAAACTAGGGATAATATCATGGATAAGAAAATAATCACTAAAATTAAACTTAATAGGCTACATCAATTGACCAAACTTAATGGGATGAATATAAAAGGATAAATATATAGTCTACTTTTAGTTAAACAAATTAAAAGCAAAAAATCAACAGGGCAAGTACAGGATGAAGAAGAACGGACTTAAGTGCCCATTACGTTACTAGGAACAGCTTTGTGTCTCAGGAGTTATTAGGTCAAATTAGTAGAACTTTGACGCTCAGTAAAGAGGCCCTAAGAGTACTATTATGGTAAGGCCATATCTGCAGATTTTGTTTGCTTTTATTTATTTATTATTTTTTAAGTTCTGAGTGCTACATAATAAAAGGTCCTCAATGAGCCATTTCCAAAGCAGAGGGAACAGGATGATGTAGATCTTGGAAACCATGTCATAGCAAGAAATGTTGAAGAAACTGGAAATATTACCCCGATGAACAAAAATCCTAAGGGGATTTGACAGTTGTCCTTACGTACACATTTATACAAGGAGAATGAAATCTATTCTGTGTAACTTCAGAAGTCAGAAGAAGGATCTAAGGAAGCAAGAGGAAGCACATCATTTCTGTGACCATTAAACTGCCTCATAAAAGAATGAACATCCTTGAAATGAAGTGAGCTTCCTGCCTCTGGGATTGTTTAAATAGAAGCTGGATGCCCAGCTGTCCAGATTGCTGCCAGGGTGTCTTCTGCATTACACCTGAAAAATGACTTCTACAGAACCTTCTAGTGCTAAGATCTCAGAATGTATGAAACCACAGGGAAGGGAAAAAACTTGAGAGGCACCAAGAAGAAAGGCAAACAACTGAAAACAGCCCCAAAGGTCCCTCAGGCCGCACTCTGCCTCTCTTATAACCATCATCATTGTAATAATATCTGGAAACTGCCTGGACAAGTGCTGGGGTTTAGCTGAAGAATCAGAGGCAAAATGCCATCCCTGAGTATGTACCTGAGAGATTTTGATGGTATAATTTAATTTACACTAGAGGACAGGAGAGTGATGAATTCATCTAGACCAAGTATTGTTGACAATCCAAAAGAAATTTACCAAAATAAATAAACACATAAATACACAACTATACAAACAAATAAGTTAACTTTTTAGAACTCTATTTTTTTTTCCTATGGTAATAATTGGCCTATGAAAAGTTCAATGTGTACAAATTTAAAGCCTGCTTCAAGGTTGCCGCCAAGCTGAACCAGAACTATCATGACGAGAGTGAGAGTGAGCTGGACACTCAGGACACAAAAGTTAGGAAGGCGCCCTCTCAGGGACCTGTAATTGCTGGCAGGGTCAGCCCCTGAGAGGGAGTGCCTCTTTAAATGTGCGTCACAGACGCCTGCTTACATCACACTAGTCCTGGCCTCGTGATTGGTCAGGCATTCAACGCCCCTCCCCTCCGCAGCCTCAAACACTGGTTGCTTAGGTAACAGCCGCTTCAAAGCCTGCAGAGTGGGAGGCTGCCGACCTGACCTTCTCTCATCTCCTAACCGTATGTAGGCCAGAAGCTGGCACCGACACTACCCCTACCCCACAATGTCCCGGGTCCCGGACTGGAAGAGGGCAGAGCGTAGTCCAGGAGCTCCTGGGGCCAGCTGCGATGGCAGAGGAGGCAGAGGCAGCAGTGGGAGTGGCCCCTCAGCCGGTTTGGGGCCTAGAGCCGCAGGCTCCCATGAACCACCACTCTGCTTTAGACTGGAGAACCATCTGGTTGGCTTAGTTATTGGTCGTGGTGAAATACAGATAATAAGGGGGGATTCCGAAGCAGTAGTGAAAATTTTGGGCAGCAAAGATATGAAAGCAAAGGCCAAGGCAGCTATAGATACTCTTATTAAAAGACAAGAAAGGTACCGTTCAGAATCGGATGTGGATAATGCTGCGTCCCAACCTCCTGTTGGGAGAGACGTAAGCACAGTTAACGTTGTCAGAGAAGCTCCGCTATTGATTGATTGGGATCATATTAAGGCAGAAGCTGTGGCGTGGGAAAAAAGAAAATGGGCAGATTTACCACCAATTAAGAAAGACTTTTACACAGAATCCAAAGCTACAAGTTCCATGTCTAAAGAGCTGGTAGACACGTGGAGGAAAGAGAATAACAACGTAATGTGTGTTGACTTGAAAGATGGTGAGAAGCGACCCATCCCTAATCCAGCTTATGAATTTGAGGACGCTTTCCATCCATACCCAGAACTTATGAAAAGCATAACAAGGGCGGGTTTTCAAAAACAAACACCAATTCAGTCACAGGCATGGCCCATTGCCTTAAAAGCAGATCTTATAGGAGTTGCCCAAACTGGCACGGGCAAAACATTGTCCTACTTAATGCCTGGGTTTATTCATCTTGATTGTCAACCGATATCTAGAGAACAAGGAAATGGACCTAGCATGCTAGTCCTCACTACAACCAGAGAATTAGCTCTACAGGTGGAAGCTGAATGTTCTAAATTTTCATATAAAGGTCTGAAAAGTATTTGTATATATGGTGGTAGAAAGAGAGAAGGACAAATTCAAGGCATTACCAAAGGTGTAGATATCATTATTGCAACTCCTGGAAGACTCTATGACTTGCAAATTAATAAGTTTGCTAACCTATGAAGCATAACTTACTTGGTCTTAGATGAGGCAGATAAAATGCTGGATCTGGGGTTTGAGCACCAGATTAAGAAAATTTTGTTAGATGTGTGCCCAGATTGGCGGACTGTTATGACAAGTGTGACTTGGCCAGATTCTGTCCGTAGACTTGCACAGTCTTATTTGAAAGAGCCTATGATTGTTTATGTTGGCACTCTGGATCCAGTTGCTGTAAACACAGTGAAGCAAAATATAATCGTTACCACAGAAGCAGAAAAACGAGCTCTTATCCAAGAATTCCTAGAGAATATGTCACCGAAAGACAAAGTCATAGTGTTTGTCAACCGAAAACTTGTTGTTGATGACTTATCAAGCGATTTTGGTA
>NW_007732831.1:55634-68579 GCF_000696425.1 Galeopterus variegatus
CGATACATGTTGACAAAGAGCAATGTGATCGAGAGGACGCATTAGAAGACTTTACAAGTGGAAAAGTGAAGATATTGATTACAACTGATTTAGCATCCCAAGGCCTTGATGTTAACGATATCACACACGTATATAATTATGATTTCCCACAAAACATTGAAGAATATATCCACAGAGTAGGGCGTACTGGACGAGCAGGAAAGACTGGAACATCAATTTCCCTTATCACTCAAGATAATTCACAGATTGCCAATGAATTGATTCAAATTCTGAAAAGAGCAAATCGTCTGAAAAGAGGGCCGAGCCCGTGGCGCACTTGGGAGAGTGCAGCGCTGGGAGCGCAGTAACGCTCCCGCCGCGGGTTCGGATCCTATATAGACCGGTGCGCTCACAGTGCTCACTGGCTGAGCGCGGTGTGGCCGGTCTCAAAAAGGACAAAAAAAAAAAAATTCTGAAAAGAGCAAATCAGAGCGTCACAGAAGATCTTGTAGTGATGGCCAAGCAATACAACTTCCATAAATAAAAAAAAGGACACAGAAAAAAGACCAGGAAAATCGTGAGGAAAACCCAATAAGTTTTAGTTATGTTTACATTGAAAAGTTGTACCAGCTACGGGAAGATTTAAGGCATGTTGAACATATACAGTATTCAAGATACATAAGAAAGTTATTGGAAACATACTGACAGTTTGAAGACACAACCAATTCTTAAATAACTCTAAGCTTTCAGTGTTGTGTATGTTCCTTAATTTTTAAAAAAAAGTTTTTAAAATGAGAGTGTGAGATACCTTGTGGGGAAAACTAAATGTTATGGGTTGGTAAAATCTTGTTTCTTTTATAGCCTGCCATGTCTATCTGTCTTAAAGACTTGGTAGAAGGCAATGATGGTGCTTTTTTTGCTTTAAAATTGTTGTGCTGAATTGTAGCATACATAGTTTTAATTAAGCTTATTCCAGTCAAAATATTCTCTCCCCAGCACCCCCAATGGTTGGTGCCACACTGATCCCTAAACATCTCTCTACTGTCATTCCTGAATTATTTTTTTAGTTCATTAGAAAATAAGTGCTAAATCTTCTAGAAGATTCTGCAGTTCTATATTATCAGATAGATGTAACCAAGAGAACACGTGTCTGACTCTCTGGGAATCATATCCTTACATGAATTCTGTCACTAACCATTGGTTAGAGATTCCAGGGAGATCACTTGTTTTTCTCTAGGTCTCAATTTCTCCACTCATAAAATACGATGGTTATGTAAAAAATTTGAGGGTCTCCTTCACCTCCAAAATTCTGTGATCCTGTAACTAAAATTGTATACCCAAGGCTTGTATTGACACCTTAATATCTAATCTAGGGAAAATTGCACCCTTGTGTAATAAATTTAGCAAAGAAATCCTTTTTAATGACCATAAATGCATTCAGTGTTTTTAATAATTTTATAATGTAACTGGCAGGTTTCTTTCTATTCTTTGCTTTTCATCATATTTTATTTTTAATTTTTAATTCAATTTCTCTTGAAAAGGTCAAAACCATATATACACACACATCACGGGGAAAAGTGAATGTGAAAGAAAAATATATCTTATCTACTGGGGAGAATATCAAAAAATCAGATGACACTCTTGCCATAGGAACCAATTTTAGTAGAACTCTCATTTTCTTTATAATTCTATCTCTTATGCCTTACATAGAAGCAATATATATCTCACAATGCCAAACAGAAATCCCCACAATCACACTAAGTAAACTCCAAAATTCAGTTTTCATGAAAACGTTGGAATTAGTTAAGCCTTAACATTTCTGACAAAATAAAGAGGAAAATACATGCAACTATCTTTTCCCCCAGCTTGACTTAGTTGTGACCACAAAGAAGTCAGAAATTAAGAGGAAAAAAAGAGGTAAACATTCCAGGCATAGGTATTCGAGGTTTAAAGTCTGCTTTTAAAGGTTTTATATATAGGCCTCAATATCTCCTGATAAAATTAATAACAATGGTTAACATTTTTGAGTGACATATACCAGGTGCTTAATCTCATAATTTCTAATATTCATAAGAACCTACTCAATCATGTCTAAATAACAATAACAACAACAACTATCACTCAGTGTCTATGAGTAAGTAAAGAAAAGTGTGCCTTTCTTCTATAAGAAAAGGCTGAAAAGAAGAGCCAGTGTATGGAGAAAGGTAAGTAGAAATAGAACAATGGTTCTTAACCAGGGGTACTTTGCTACCCAGGAGAACTTTGACAATATCTGAAGACAATAATGGTTGTTACAACTTTGGGCGGGGGTGAGGAACTACTGGCATCTAGTGGGTAGAGGTTGCTAAGCACAGTACAGCCGATGGACAGCCCCACACAATAAAGAATTATCTGGCCCCAAACAAGAGTGCTGAGGTGGAGAATCCTTGAGAGACCATAAGCAAAACAAAACAACCAGTTGTGTATTAACCAAGGAGGGACTCCAAAGGAAAAAAAAAAAAATAGATGTTTTCTAAGCTGTATCTTATGCATTTTACAGAAAAAAAAACCTTACAAAATTCCTATCTTTGGTATAGTTGTATCAGCGGTCCTCCACCAGAGACAGTTGTTTCAATGTCTAGAGACAGATTTGATTGGCACAACTTGGAGTACTGGTGGAGATATTGGCTTCTCCTGGGTACCACTAAACATCACAGAATGCATAGGAGAGCCCCCCCACCCCAAACAAAGTGTTATCTGGCACAAATGTCAGAAGTGACATGGTTGAGAAACCCTGCAATTAATTAAGCTAAAAGTAAGAATGAAACAACAGCAAACCAAACCTACTTGCAGAGAAACCATATTAGTCTGTTTCTGTTTCAAAGTATACCGAACTGGGTATTTTATAAAGAAAACAAAATTTCCTGCTGATAGTTTCTGAGGCTGGGAAGTCCAAAGCCCAGGGAACATATCTGGCAGTGACAACAGTGACCTCTCACATTGCAAGATGGTGGAAGCAGAGAGAGCAGAGATTAACCTCCTCATTCACTATTCTCTTAAAGCCCTCCAAACCACACCCATGGCCACCATTTTTAATACATTCACTACAGCACGGTCCTGCAATCTAATCACCTCTTCAATGCCCCACCTTTCAATTGGCATAATAGGATCTCCCACATTTTTAACACTGTCACGGGGGGGGGGATGTCAAAGTTTGGGGGGACACTCAATCCAAGGCAAAACCAAGAAGGCACTTCAGAGAGGAAAACAAAAAGACATTATATATTTGTTGTGCACTGTATTTAACCCCCTGTCAACTTTCCTATCTTTGTTATAATCTATGTTTCTCAACTTGTGTTGATTTTGTCCCCAGTTTCACAGTTGACAATGTCTGGAGACCATTTTCGTTGTCCCTATGAGGGAGCAGGATTGCTACTGGCACCTAGTTGGCAGAAGTCAGGGTAACCGCCCTATAATGCACAGGACAGCACCCTATGACAATTGACCTTTCAGCCTGAAATGTATGGTGTTGAGGTCAAGACACTGGTTTTCTTTGACCAATAAAGTACTTGTATGAGAAAATTGTTTTTCAGAAACTCAAAGAAACACTGAGTTCTGCATCCAAATTTGAAGGGACTGAAAACAAGGCACTGAACACGCACTGGCACAGGAGTGAAAGTATGAGGATTCAGCTGCCCTCAGAGTTCTTCCTATAAGATTCTTAGCATAGTGACTCACATTCAGTAGGTATTCAACAAATGTTAGATCCCTTTCACCCTCCTCCCATCACCCATTATATAATGCTTGTTCAGTATTCTGGGTGCTGCTCAGGCTATTTGCCCCGGTCTGGAATGCCCCTTTTCTTTCCTCTCTGCCAAGCCAAATCATAGTCATCATTCTGGGTCCAGCCAAAGTGCCACATTTTCCCTAAGTTCCTGTCTGCTCTCCTTCATTTCAAAACTTCTATAGCTCTCCTTATCTAACAATAATGTTGACATTTGTACTATACTAGTTTGCATTCTGACAGAGACAATTTTGAAAAATTCAAATGAATTAAGAGAAATTGCACTACCAGGTATTTAAATACATTATAAAAAGTACAATTCTTAAAACATTTTTATGCCATGTGATTGACAAACTGTGAGAGAGAACTGTCCAGAGTTAAGTCTGCATAAGAATAAGGTACGTAATAAAGGTGAAATTTTAAATCAGTAAAGAAAGAAAAGTCTATTCTAAACCAAATAAAGAAAATAAATAAATGAAAATTATGTGAAACATACCAGAACAATTTATTAACAAAAATCTCCTACTATTAAAAAATAATCCACACTAGATTCTTGCTCTTTATAAAAGTGTAACGAACTTAAAGCTTACATAGGAAAATAATTTCTGATATCAAATTGGAAAATAATTTTTAAATATAAAAGCAACCACAGAAAATTAAAGGTAAATATTAATAGGTGTGACAACATAATAATGAAAATCTTCTCAATGTCAAAAATACCATCGAAGACACAGGAAACACCAGAAAAATAATTTTAAATACATAACACAATCATAGTTATTTATATTTAACACAGAGAGCTTTTTACAAAGGAAAAATAAAAGATGGATCCCCAAATAGAAATCATGTTAAAAAGTACTTAACTTCTTTGTAGTCAAAGGAAGAAAGATTAAACCAATGACATAAATTTTTCTCTAGAAAACTGGGCTATGATTAGGGAAAAAACCCTGAAAATACTTAAGGGTATAAAAGATGCAGGGAAATAAACACTGATAAATTACAATTTGGTATAATTATATTCCTTGGAGAGATAGTTGAGATTATGTAAAAAATCTGTATATGTTTAATAGATTTGACCCAGTAATATTACTTCTAGACATTTACCCAAATGAGATAATCATGTATATACCAATATTTATATACAAGTCTTAAAGTGTTAATTTAAATAATTGGATTTTTTGAAAAAACCTGAAGTCCAATGATCGGGCACTAGTTAAGTAAATTGCAGCTTATATATTTCTGATTTGGAAGAATAGACATCCCGTTCTTAAAGAATGTTTAACCAGCAGAGACCCGCATGGAACCAGGGCTCAGTCTTTGGCCCAGGGAGGAAGTGCCCACAGCCACAGCAGACACCAAGGCCAGCAGAAACCTACGTGACACCAGGGCAGATTCTTAGGCCCCGGAGGGAAGGGTGCATAGGCCCCGAAGGTGCAGAGGTGAGCCAAGACCCGTGCGGCACACAGGGCTCAGTCTACAGCCACAGATTCCAGAACAAGAGCCCATGTGGTGTAGTATACGCACTTCCACACCTGCACTCAGAACTAAACTCCTGCCCACCGTTTTTAATTCATTCACTACTGCACAGTCCTACAATCTAATCACCTCTTCAAGGCTCCACCTCTCAATTACCATAATAGGATTTTCCCACCCTCTTAACACTGTCACGGGCTTGTGGGGACATACAACCCAAGGCAATATGAATCTTTCCATGACCCTTGTGACTCGTACACTGATTATTTTATACATTTATTTACTCAGTCATTCCTCAAATTTTTTGAGGGTCTGCTATGTTGCAGATGATGTGGCATGCACTAAAGATAAAATATTGGACATAAAGCCCTGACAAAGCTTAGATGAAGTAAATATCACATCATGACACTTTCCTGCTTGAAACCTTTCAATGGCTTCTCATCTCACTTTGAAAAGGATCCAAACTCATTAACATTACCAAAAGGTCATATATGACACCACCCCTGGCCACCTCTCCAGCCCGTCTCCTCCTGTATCCCCCTCACTCGCTATACTACAGTCACGTTGCCTCTCTTTTAGTTCTTCAGATAAGCCAACATCTGTCCTCCTTTTAGGCCTTTCTTTATGATAATTGCTCTGCCAGGAAAGTTCTTCCCTACTGCTCACCTCATTGCCTCACCATCTCTCCTTTACTACCCCATCAAGTGAAATGAATCAAAGTCACTCAAAGTCGGCCAGAATGAAGGATTAGAAATGAGTCTTGAAACCCCGGACCTGAAGTCAAGCGGCTTGAGTGCACATCCTAAGTCTGCAGAAGGCTGCTCGTCACTCGTCTCACTGGTAAAGTAAGGGGTGAACTGCATGCCCTACCACGCCTTGACATTAAAGATTATCTACTCCAAACTTCTGTCTTGCTGATGAGAAAACCAAGGTCCAGAATAGTTCGATTAACTTGCCGTGGCACACTAAACAGCTTAGAGCTCTTTGGTTGGGCAAACCCTTTTTCCAACACTATGTGGAAGCTGTTGGTCCTAGAGAGTCTCCCGATATGAATACCTCAAACCAAACAGATCTGTTTTCTAATCAAATCAAGCTATTAAGCTGAAGTAAGGAAGAAAGACGCCTTAGGAAAAGAAACAGCCGGCTGATACTGGTGGCTCAGATTTAGACTAAATGAGCCACTTCCCAACAGACCGTAAAAATTAAAGTTTGCAAGTCTGGGGACAGAGAGATAATATTGCAAGTGGCTCAGCAGGCATGTTCATGTAATTTCTGGGGCAAGACTGAGTATTTCCCAGGAGTCTCAAAGGTGGTAGTAACAAAGAGAGCCAAATATTTATTTTATCATCACACCCCGTGTGGTACCTTCACCATAAGTAGATACAGAGCTAGTTTAGTGAAAAAAAACAAAAGCAATGAAGTCAGCAACAGAAACTTCAGCAAACGTTCATTTACGGAGTTTCATTGGCACCAACTTACACAAATTTAAATTTCATTCTATTTCATAATTAGGCTGCGTAGAATCCATCAGATGCTGTAAATGTGAGCCACCTTATTCAGTACACAAGGAATAAAATTGATCAGGAATATTTTAAGTAGAAATCTGAGGGAGGATGAAGATTAACTGTTACAAAGTCTTGTTTATGGTATATTTGAAATTTAAATTAGAAAGCACATAGCAATTCTTCCATCTATGAAAAAAATCATGAAGAATATCAAATTATCTTCTTGAGGAAAATAATTAATCTGGATATAAAAGCACACTTTAATGCAATTCCTCTCACCTACCATGTCCACCCTCATCTTTTCTAAGGCCACCTAAATCTTTCTTGTCATTCAAGGTCCAATCCATCTCCTACTCCATAAAAAAATGGAAATACTCAACTTTATTGAATTAAAAATTGAAGCAAGATTTCATTTTTGAATTTTCAAATTAGCAAATCTTTTTCAAAAAATAATAATGCCAAAGCTGGTGAGGATTCAGTTAAACAGAATTCTAGTGCATTGTTGGGAAGAATGTTGAATTTTGGAACACATCTTAAGAGGCTGAAAAAAACTCATATCCTTTGACTTAGTAGTTCCATTACTGGAAGGGATCCATACAAAAAAATACAAACAAAAATTAAGAGAAAATAACTATTTGTGCATAAAGGTGTTTGTTTATATGTCATTTATAAAAAAAAAATTGGAAACATTGATATGTCCAACAATAGGGGAGTTGAAATAACCCTATATCAACAGTTGCTATTTTAAAGATTTAATTCTCCCTAGATTTTATGCTTTAAAGTTTTTATATGCTATATTACTGTTATGATGCCATCTACTTTTTTATAATGCTGCATTTCTTTTATATTGCTGAATTACTTCTTTCTTAAGTTGTGAGTCTATAGGGAAGTCTTGGTCCTATTTGATATTTAAGAAAATTGTATAAAACTATATTCTCACATCTGGAGACAACATAGATTATGACTGCGGGTACTGTCACCAAAGGAAAGTAGGGTGAGACTATCCTTGAGAGAAATTGACTAGTGTCCTTTGAAGATTGGGGGCGGTCCCCAAAATTGCTGAGCTTGTACCCATAGCTGACAAGTGCTGCTTCTAATGTCAGAAGGGAGACATCCTGCCAAGAAGAAGTAGAGAACTAGAACAGATTTGAACTTTGAGGTTACAAAAGAAAAGATCATTAAGTCTAGCAGGTAGACTGAAAAATGGATGTTACGAATACAGGAACACTGATATCTCTGTGGATGCACCTTATGAATGCCTGAGATTCTCAGTTACATAAGTTAGTGACAGGCATTCTAGAGAGGAGGGTCAATATATTCAAAGGCACAGAGGTATGAAAAGGCATGGTGTTTAGCCCTGCTAGAGTGTGAAGGGAAAATGGAAAGTGAGAGATGAGACATGAAAGAGCGTAAGGAGCCCATCATGGAAGGCCTCTGGGGCCATGTTGAGGAGCTGGTGATGAAGAGTCACCAGTGATTTTCAGTCAGCGGAGAGACATGATCATATGTACAGCTTAGAAATATATCAGGTAAAACTGGAGGCAGAGAGACCAGATAAAAGTTATTCAAACAGTCCTTGAAAGCCACGATAAGGATTATTGTAGGTTGGATGCATCTTCAGACTTTGAATGTACATAAAGCTTGGTTCAGAAGATTTAGGGAGCAAAGCCCAGTGAGTAGTAAAAGCAAGGACAAGTGCACATTTGTATTTCCAACCAGAAGGATCAGGAATTGAAGAGCAATGACCATGGCAGTAAAATTTTGTTAATTTGTAAACATCTGATATCTTCCTATGTTTAGCTACTTAAATCTGTGATGGTTATAACATATGTCCACAAATTCTTTGATCCTTCTTCAAAAAGGAAGGAGTCTAATTCTCCTCACAAATTTGGCCAGTGTCGGTAATTCTCTTGTAACAAATAAAATGCAGCAGAAGTGATGCCTGCCCAGGCTAGAACGTAAAAGGCAATACAGCATCTAACTCACTCTCTCTGGAAGCCAGCCACCACGCTGCGAGAAAGCCTGGGCTAAATCAAGAGATCACTTGTTCCAGCCACATGTTCTAATCATAGCCCAACTGAGGTTGCAGTAGACATCCAGCACCAACCTGAAAGCAAGTGACTGAAGAAACTTTTGAGAGGACTCCAACCCCAGCCAAAACAGCTGCTCAACCAAATGAGAAGGGCCCAGCTGAACTCAGTCAATCCCCAGAACCGTGAAAGACAGTAGCATTAAATAATAATAATAATAATATGATTGTTGTTGTTTTAGGCCGCTAAGCTTTTGTTTGATTTTTTATGCAGCAAAAAAACAGGATATATCCCATATCTGTTTTATTTTAAAATAACAAGGGCCTATGTAGTTGTTTTTAGGGACAGGATAGAATGTAGGGAATTAAGCAGTATGGGCCTCAGCCTTAAGGAGAAAAGAACTCTAGGAAATGTGAGTAGAATGGCAGCGGGGGCTTCTAAGAGCTCTTAACACTAGAAATGCTAAAACCTTAGCAACAAAAAGGCACAAAGAACATGCTTATCAATTTTCTGGTAATGCAAAGTAGAAATAACTAACTCCTTAATGGTTAAATTATTATAATTCAATAGCAGTTTGATGTTGGTTTAATAGTACAGATAATATTGTGGAAAATACTCCTGGTGCAGAATAGCTAAAAAGGCTAGAATATATATTTCCAATGAAGAGAGAGACACAGAGACAGAGACAGAGGCAGAGAGACAGATGAGTTAGCAAGAAAATGAAAGAAGTTCTTGGAGTTTTACCTTAAGAGGTCCGGAAATCTCACAGAAGCAAACACAATTGCTTTCTGGAGGAAAACACATTAAATGCAGGTTTCAAAGAATTCTCACAGACACATTTTCTACAAATATTACTCACCAAAATAGAAAGGGAGGAAGAAAGGAAGGGAGGGAGGGAGGAAATCACAAAACACACAATGCAATAGGCTATTCATTGTGCAGCACTTCATACCATCTTGGCTATACATGATTCTTGTGCAAACTGCCACTGTGGTAACCAGCTCTGCATAGATTCCAATCAATTGAAGTCTATGCTCCCGAAGGTAGGAACAGTATGACAGTCCCTCATTTCATAGTAGGGCACTGCACCTCTTGCTTCCCTCCTGAGGCTCCCTGCTAACATCACCTAACAACCCACTGGTCGCAGCTTAGTGGTGTGAGGGAGCTAACACCTTGTGTGTCAAACTGAGACCAATGGGAAGGAGAAGGCAGACGGTGCACTGTTCTCCCTTATCCCAGAAGTGGCCATATGGAGATGCAGTTGATTTGGCTCATGGGAAACAGCCCCTCAGGACAGACACACACAGAGAGTATGCAAGCAACAGAAATTCAATGAAGAAACTCTAAAGGATGCACATCATGAAGGAAGATGATCACAGAAAGCAGGTCTGAGATGCAGAAAGGAATGGTGAGCCAAGATTATGATAAACTATGGGTACATGTAGACAAACACTGTCTATGTAAAGCAGACTGTTTCCTAATTTGTGATATCAGAAAAAATCTCTTCCATTCGATCCAGCAATCCCTCTTTGGGGTATGTACCCAGAGGACTGGAAATCATCATGTCGAAGGGATACCTGCACTCCCATGTTCATTGCAGCTCTGTTTACAACAGCCAAGATATGGAACCAACCTAAATGTCCACTGATGGATGATTGGATAAGGAAACTGTGGTATATATACACCGTGGAATACTACTCTGCCATAAAAAAGAATGAAATTCTCCCATTTGCAACAACATGGATGAATCTGGAGAAACTTATGTTGAGTGAAATAAGCAAAGCACAGAGGGATAAATACCTGCATGTGTTCATTCATATGTGGGAGCTAAGAGAGAAAGGAAGGCAGGAAAGAAAGATCACAGTAGTGCTGTGATCCAACAGAGGGAGGGAACATTCCTAGGGCTACAAACTGGAGTGGAGGGGAAAAGGGAAGGGGGAAGAAGGTTGGTGGATAATTGGGTGGGGACAAAGGGTACAAAAGTAATTTTTGGTAGTGGGTATGCCTCCAATATGAATCTGGCCCTCACATCATTGGCACGAGGGGTGACAATTTGCTTTGTATCTCATGAATATTCATAATAAATAAATATTTTTTTTAAAAAACTCAGACAAATATAAATAAATATGTCAATAAATAAAAGAAAATATACATTGTAGTACATATATTTGGTCAATAAAAAGAAATGGTTGCATTTTAAATGGTTTGCAAGTTGCTATATTATAGTCTCGATTTTGCTCCTTATCCTGTGAAGCCCAAAATACTTACGATCTTGCCATTTAAGTAAGAGGTAACTGATTCCTTTTCTAGGTAAAAATTGAAGTACGGGTACTTTTGCCCCCAGCTTTACCAGAAAAATGAAGGCTGAAGGCCCATATCAGTACCGTTGTCAAATGATTTTGAATCTACTGCTCTGTAATTCCGCTTCTCTCTTCTTCATGTGGAGAAAGTTTTAATCTCCTCTCTTTTTGGAGAGACAAAAAGCTAAAGGAAGCGTTTGGTTTTTATGGCCTTATAATGAACCACCACAAACTTAGTTTCATCCCATCATCATCAATCATCACCATCAGCATTTCATAGTTATGAAGGTTGATTGGGCTGAGCTAGGTCTTCTTACTTGGGGTCTCTCAATCCAGTGGTGGCTAGGGCTATAGCCATATCAAAAGCTTCCTCTGAGATGTCTGGCACCTAAAATAGAAGACTCAAACAGCTTAGGGATGGAATAGCTGAGGTATGTCTATCTCTACGTGGTCTCTCCAAATGGTGTCTCCGACATGCTGGCTTGAGGTTAGTTATACTTCTTACAAGGTTGTTCAGGGCTCCATAGGTATAAAGTGAGAGAGGGACAGAGAGAGAGAGAGAAGAGCACATAAGCATGCCAGAAGGAAACTGCACGGCCCTTTATGACCTATGCTTGGAAGTCATGTAGTGTTACTGTAATCATTTTCTATTGCTACCATATAAAATTACCACAAATTTAGTGGTCTAAACAATACAAATTTATTATTTTGTAGTTCTGTAGGTCAGAAGTTCTTGAGAGTATGGCTGGTTCCTCTGGCTGCCAGTCCTGGAGACTGGAGGCTCCACTTCCAAGCTCATTTAGGTTGTCAGCAGACTTCTGTTCCTTGCAGTTATAGGGCTCAGGTCCCTTTTTCCTTGCTGGCTGTCAGATAAGGGTTATTCTTAGCTTCTAGAGGCCACACACATGCCCTTGCTCATGGTCTTCTTCATCTTTCAAGCCAGTTATGGGAGGTTGAGTCTTTCTCATGCTTTGAATCTCTCTGAGGTCTCCTTCTGCCTTTTCTCTCCTGCCTCCAGCTGGAGAAAGTTCTCTGCTTTTAAGCCCTCATGCGATTAGATTGGCCTACCCAGATAATCCTGGATAATCTCTCTATTTTAATGCCTGTGACCTTAATTACATTTGCAAAGACCCTTTTGCGATGCCACATAACATATCCACAGATTCTAGGGATTAGGAGTGGGGATCTTCAGGGAGACATTATACCTACCACAGTTAATTTGACTGCAAGTGAGTCAGCAAGGGCAAGCTATATTCAAGGAGAAGGGAATTAGACTCCACTCCTGATGAGAGAAGCATCAAAAAATTTGTAGCTGTATTTTAAAAATCATCACGGGGAGTATTATTTCAAGCACATTATTATTTTTTTTTATTAAATTTTTATTTTGTCAATATACAATGTATATGATTATTATGGCCCATCACCGACACCTCCCTCCCTCCTCCCTCTCTCCCCTCCCCCCCAAGAATGTCCTTTCTGTTTGCTTGTTGTAACAACTTCAAAAAGGTATAGTTGTTATATCTTCTTCCCCCCCCCACCCCGGTTTTTTTTGTGTGTGTAAGTGGGTGAATTAATTTGTTTATTTTTTAGCTCCCACCAACGTGTGAGAACATGTGGTATTTCTTTTTCTCTACCTGACTTGTTTCACTCAATATTATTCTCTCAAGGTCCATCCATGTTGTTGCAAATGGCAGTATTTCATTCATTTTTATAGCTGAGTAATATTCCATTGTGTATACATACCACATTTTCCGTATCCACTCATCCAATGATGGGCATTTGGGCTGATTCCAACCCTTGGCTATTGTAAAGAGTGCTGCAATGAACATTGGAATACAGGTATACCTTCGACTTGATGATTTCCTTTCCTTTGGATATATTCCCAGCAGTGGGAT
>NW_007732831.1:69352-70069 GCF_000696425.1 Galeopterus variegatus
ATCAGAGAAGAGAAGGAAATAAAGGGCATCCAGATTGGAAAATATGAAGTCAAACTGTCTCAAGCATATTATTTATGCCAGTGCTTTAATTTTTGGATGCACAAAAATTAAATCCCCAGTTTATTTTTTTGTCTTAATATTATTCACATTTTAAAATTTTAATTTGTATTGAGATCATTGTAGTTTCACATGTAGTTGTGAGAAATAATACCAAAAGATCCCGTGTACTCTTTGCCCAGTTTTCCCCAATGGTAATATATCCACAAAACTATAACATCACAACATGTTATTGAGATTGATACAGTCCACCAATCTTATTCAGAATCTTTTCCATCTCCCATCTATTTTAGCTTTACTGACATTATCTCCTTTCCTTAGAATGTAGGAGCAAGAATCTGGTTTGAAGGCTGAGGAACTGAGATAAAACAAATAGAGACATTGTGGGCACAGAAAAAAATGACACATTGATGAACATTTAATAAATTCTAACACATCTAGCCTTGTATAGCAGTTGAATGAGAATATCAGGATGAATGAAATATGGGTCCTACTTTCAAAGGTTCCACTTTTAATGGAAGAAACAGATTAAAAGGGTTGGCTAACTTCCCACCAAAACTCATACTTCTCCTTCCCCGGTATAGAATTGTCCAACCCCTTATCACTTAGCATCCGGGAAATGCAAATCAAAACCACACTGAGATACCATCTCACCCCAGT